>NW_026652276.1:132038914-132134659 GCF_009828535.3 Hylobates moloch
CCATTGCTTTTGGTGTTTTAGACATGAAGTCCTTGCCCTCGCCTATGGCCTGAATGGTATTGCCTAGGTTTTCCTGTAGGATTTTAATGGTTTTAGGTCTAACATTTAAGTCTTTAATCCATCTTGAATTAATTTTTGTATAAGATATAAGGAAGGGATCCAGTTTCAGCTTTCTACATATGGCTAGCCAGTTTTCCCAGCACCATTTATTAAATAGGGAATCCTTTCCCCATTTCTTGTTTTTGTCAGGTTTGTCAAAGATCAGATAGTTGTAGGTATGCGGCATCATTTCTGAGGGCTCTGTTCTGTTCCATTGATCTATGTCTCTGTTGTGGTACCAGTACCATGCTGTTTTGGTTGCTGTAGCCTTGTAGTATAGTTTGAAGTCAGGTAGCATGATGCCTCCAGCTTTGTTCTTTTGGCTTAGGATTGACTTGGCGATGCGGGCTCTTTTTTGGTTCCATATGAACTTTAAAGTCGTTTTTTCCAAGAATTGTTGGAGTCTTTAAGAAGCTATATAATGTGTTGAGAATGATGATTAAAAATAGTAACTAATAGCCACCATTTACTAAGCCTATGCCATGTACTTGATTACAAATAATAACTAGCTGTGCATGATGGCTCTTGCCTGTAATCCCTGCACTTTGCGAGGTAGAGGCGAGCAGATCACCTGAGGTCAGGAGTTTGAGAACAGCCTGGCTAACATGGCGAAACCCCATCTCTACTAAAAACACAAAAATTAGCCGGGCGTGGTGTCATGCACCTGTAGTCCCAGCTACTCGGGAGGCTGAGGCAGGAGAATCGCTTGAACCCAGGAGGAAGAGGTTGCAGTGAGCCACAATTGCACCTTTCCACCCCAGCCTGGGTGACAGAGCAAGACTTCATCTCAAAAAAAAAAAAAAAAGAAAAAAATAGTCACTAATAGCCACCATTTACTAAACCTATGCCATGTGCTTGATTAAAAATAGTAACTAGGCCAGGCACAGTGGTTCATGCCTGTAATCCCAGTACTTTGGGAGGCCGAGGCGGGCGGATCACCTGAGGTCAGGAGTTCAAGACCAGCTTGACCAACATGGAGAAACCCTGTCTCTACTAAAAATACACAATTAGCCAGGTGTGGTGGCACACACCTATAATACCAGCTACTCAGGAGGCTGAGGCAGGAGAATCGCTTGAACCCAGGAGGCAGAGGTTGTGGTGAGCTGAGATCACGCCATTGCTCTCCAGCCTGGGCAACAGAAGCAAAACTCTGTCTCAAAAAAAAAAAAAAAAATAGTAACTAATAGCCACCGTTTACTAATCCTATGCCATGTGCTAGGCACTTTACTGCACACTTTATGTACATAATCTAACTTCATGCTTACAGACTTTATGTGGTTATATATTTCACAGATGAGGAAACAGGTTCAGGGGGGTTTATTTGTCTAAAGTTTTATGGCACGCTAGGGGGCATCACATTTAATTATTTGAATGCAAGCCTTTCTCACTCTCACCACTGTACTATCCTGCCTCCTCATTCCTTTGTTTTCTCTGACCTCCAGTGATCTTGAGCACATGTTTTCTTATGCTATTGTCAATGTGCTTACTTGGGTTTTTTTTTATAATATTAATTTCACATGGCTTAAACAAATTACCTACCAACAAACTGTGTACAAAGAATTACATTCAAAAGAATTCCAATTCCAGTTTGCTGTGGTGACTCCATGGTGTCATCAGGAGCTCCTACTAACTGTCTAGGATATAGCCCTCATTTTTATGCTGACAAAATGGCTGCAGGAGCTCCAGTCATCACTCCTGTGTTCCAGACATGAAGAAGTTGAAGTGGGGAGGCAGAGACAAAAGGCCACAAGGCAACCAAGTCTTTCCCCTTTTAAAGGTCTTTCCTGGGAACAGTGCCCAGCAGCGTTCACTTATCTGTGTTTTTGGGATTGGGTCATATGACGACTCTTAATCACAAGGGAGGCTGCAAATTGTACTTTTTTAGCTGGGCACGTTTTCATGAACAAAACTCAGGTTCTATTAACGTGAAACCCAACTGGTGAGCTTTTTGAAATAAATCAAATACATTCATCCAGTGTGACCTTTCCCTAGTGCCTGAGTACCTGGGGAAACCTTGATGTGTTAGAGAAGCTGAGAAAGATAAAATATCTTGAGGAAGAAAAAAGGGTTGGTTCAGCAGAAGCTAGCAACCAGGTCGACGATTTCTTGGCTGTTCAACAGGGTTGTCGAGAGTGCAGCTTTGCCCAGACCCAGGAAAGGAGGAGTAAGATGCAGAAGGGGAGCGTAACCCTGGTGATTCCAACCTAACTCCACATAAGCCACAAGTAGTAGGAGGAAAGCAGAGGAATCTTACACAGTAAATATACATCAGCATTAATAGGTGAAGCTGCGCCTCTTGTAAGATTGTACTTCATAAATATTTTCTGTGGATAGAAAAACGATTGTTTCAGATTTGTGTTGGCAGAGGTGCATTGGAGGCAGGGTTAATTGAGAAACAGAATGAGGAAAGTGAGTGAAGCAGAATAATGATGGGCTTTGGAGCCAACTCGACCTTGAAATCTAGCACCACCGCTTGCAAACCATGTGACCTTGGAGAAGTCACCAAGCCTTCTCAATCTCCTATTTATAATCTTAAAAAGAAGTTAGTAATATCTTCCTTTTGTGCCTGACATAATAAGTGACTATGAAGTCCGTCATCCAGTGCCGGGTGCATGGCTGCTGGCGGTGCTGGCCTTGGTACTGCTATCTCATGGCTGAGTGTTCTTAGTCAGCAGGCACTGGCTACACATTGCTGTGATCCACATTGGACTGCAGGTCATGATCTGGGTTTATGTTGAAGGAGGAGTACGGGAGACCTAAAAGAGTGGGTGGGGGAATTAATTTTCAAAGCAGCAACCACAAAGAAATGCAATGAGCTCTTGATGTCAACTAAGGGAGGAAGCCTGTTGCTGGGTCAGCTGACTGGATTTCAGATGCTCATTTGGGCCAACTAAAAAAAGCTCATGATGGAAGGTGTTATTTATCCAAGTTTTACCTTTCTCATATATAAAATGAGGATGTCCATAAGGCCTACCTTCCAGGGTTGTTACAAGAATAGTGCTTGTAGAGCTGTTGGCATGTCATATGTACCCAATGAATTATCTAGTTAATTATTAATGATGTCACTTCCCTCCCTCTTTACCCAAGCAAGAGCAGGGCTTGCAAGTCTCAGTTTTTTCTGGCTATCTTAACTCCACTCATCACATAAAAACTTTAGGGCATAAAGTAAATAATCACACTAGATCCAAAAATGATACTGTGTTAATGTGATTAATAACAAATTCTTAGATGGCAATAGTGTTTTAAAGTACAGCTGAAGATTTGTAAATTTCATTGGCTTTGGTGCTTATAAAAGTGAGACCAACCTCTCGTTGCCCAGGGCAGCAAACTGCACAGTCTGCCAGTGTTGATCTTCTGAGTTTCTTAAATACCTTTGTATCACAAGTCAAAACTTCACATTTGCCATCTCTCTGCTAGTAACACAGGCTAGGGTGGGATCACTTATATGTTCTTGCTTCTAACTGCTGAAATATGAACAGGCTGGACTAGGAATTAGTGGGGAAAAATCACAGAAAAACTCATGTTCCTGGAAATAGTAGGCAGGTGCAATATTTATTGTCATCACCACCACTTCCCTCCATATCGGTGTTAACTTGTATCCTGTCCAAAGCACTTTGCCCTCAGTTGGCTTATTTGATATGCTTTGAAGCCTAGGGAGAAGGCAGAGGTGACTTCATTTCCTTTTTTTTTTTTTTTTTGGGGGGGGGGGAGACGGAGTTTCGCTCTTGTCGCCCAGGCTGGAGTGCAGTGGTGTGATCTCGGTTCACTGCAACCTCCACCTCCTGGATTCAAGCGATTCTCCTGTCTCAGCCTCCAGAGTAGCTGGGACTAGAGGGGCATGCCACCATGCCCAGCTAATTTTTGTGTTTTTAGTAGAGACAGGATTTCAGCATGTTGGCCAGGCTGGTCTCTCAAACTCCTGACCTCAGATGATCCACCCACCTCAGCCTCCCAAAGCGCTGGGATTACAGGTGTGAGCCACTGTGCCCAGCCCACTATATTTTTAGTTAAGAAAATTGAAGCTCAGAAAGGTAAAATGACTTGCTCTTGATTGGCTTGGGCTGCACTTGAACCCAAATCTTCTGTCCCCCCGCCCCCCCACCCCCGGACTCTTCCTACAGGACTGTGCATTGCTCCTGGCCCATGCCCTCACTTTATCCGGAAGAAAACAGCATTACCATATCTTCAAATCGGGTTGTGCCCTTTAGAAATGGTGAGCTGTGCAAATAAACACCACTTTGCTGTTGTTTTAAACTGTTGAGAAGTCTGAAATTCACTGTATTCATGAAGGTTGAAGAGAGAAGAGGTTGGTGTGTAATAGCTTGGTAGCCATGTACACTTGAGTGTGTTTCCATGAGGCTTGATCAGGGTTTGTTCACTGGGGGCCTGCTCTATAGGATTCTAAGTAGATTCGCTGCTCATCCTCATGGCAGGCACCAGGGCTCTCCCTGAGAACAGAAGCTCTCTGCTGTGAGCCTGCTCCCACCCCTCCCTCCATCCTGTCCTGGATTCCCAGGGCCTGAAACCCTACCATTCTGAGCCTTGAGGATGAATTGACCTTAAAATAGATTCCAACAGCAAATGAAACACCTTATATTCTCACTCATAAGTGGGAGTTAAACATTGAGAACACAGGGACACAGGGAGGGGAACAACACACACTGGGGCCAGTTGGGGAGTCGGAGGACTGGGGGATAGATAGCATTAGGACAAATAGCTAATGCATGCGGGGCTTAAAATGTAGATGATGGGTTGATGTGCTGCTGTTTAAAAGCCTGAAAGTCATCCAGTTCTCATACAAACCACCATGTTACATATATACCTATGTAACAAACCTGCACATTCTGTACTTGTATTCCAGAACTTAAAGTAATATTTTTTTTTAAAAAAAAAAGAGATTCCAAATAAAATAGACTTTCACTCTATGTAACAGCACATATGTTTTTTTTAAAAAAACCTTAGGGTATTGGTTCTGGGGGTCACAAACCTTAGTTCCTTGGGCTCCACAATATCCTCATCCATAAGATATGAGTGGTAAGAGGAACTGTAAAGATCAAATGAGGTATAATGTACCAAAGGGCTATAAAAATGTAAGCTTGACAGATGGGATGATGGGAGGGGCTGGGGTGCTGGTCTGAGGAGGAGGAGGAGGAGAGTAGGGACCAGACCTAAAGTTCCGAGCACTAGGTGTGACCCAAGGAAGCTCTACAATGGGGACTTGAAGGTAGTTTTGGCTGATTTTATGGTTTTGCCCAGGACTGGACCAGTTGCCACCTTCAAAGCCATTCAGGTTGCTTTGACTTCCAGCCATCTGTGCCTGGAAGTGTAAAACAAATGGTTAATGGCATCAGATGGTTAATGATCTCAAATGTCCCCTGCTTACTGCCATAAGAGAGAAAAGAGCCCCCTGGAGAAATAATCATGGATGCTATTTTCAAAGTTGCAATTAATTGTGTATTCAGGAAAACCCATCTTCTGCCAGTTATTCTGATAAGAAAGAGGAAATGGAGGGTGACGGAGGAGCTGTGCCTGAGGGCAGTTTGAATAATCTATATAAGGTCAAAAAGGCAGATATAGGGCTCATAATCAACACAGCAGTTTTGGAACAAAGCCAAGAGGGTCATGTCCTGGCATGGGTTAGGGACTGACTTTTAGCAGTCAAAATATGTGCCTAAGGCTAGATCTGACTATCTGGCCTTAAACTTCCAAGTTGTATGGGGGCCATCCTTTGGTTGCTTTTTCAAAAATACTTTTTCACCATTATTGCCTGAACCAAAGATACCTCCACTTGTCTCCCTTCGGGGCACATACCTGTGGTTATGTTCTTGTGTTTCACTGTTTTAAAACTTCTTCCCTTATTTTCCATCTCTTTCCTCCAGCTAGTGAGACCTGCAACGACTTCCACCCGATGTTCTTCACCCACGACAGATCCTTTGAGGAGTTTTTCTGCATCTGTATCCAGCTCCTGAACAAGACATGGAAGGAAATGAGGGCAACTTCTGAAGATTTCAACAAGGTAATGTGGATCTCGGATAGAGGCAGAGGATTCCCGCGATGCTAAAGGGGCCTGCTGGGTAGTCCCTCAGCTGTGTGCAGAAGGCAATTGGCAAGGTGGGGAAATGAGGAAGATTGCAATGATAGTTGCTTCAAGAATGAAGAAAGACAAACATCCCTGTGTAGACATGAATCTGTGTGCTGGGGATGACCTCATCCCTCTGGGGATAAGCTTGGAGCAGCTTTGTTCCTTTGTCTAAGTCGGAGCCACCAGCAGAGAGTTTTTCTTGAGACACAGTATCAAGGTGAATGTTTCCTTTCATAGCATTAGTTTGGGATGCCTTGTCAGTATTGCAAGATCTGCCGGGGAGGGGGCCTTCCCTCCACCTGTCCAGGAGACTGGTACAGAGCAAATGAGGTCAGGAATACTGCTCCACCTAGTCCAGTGGTTTCTTTGTGGATTATGCATGTGTTGTGATCATCTGCCCCGTGCTACGTCAAAAAGAGTTTTTATTAAAATGAAAGATCCCTTTCCAAGAACTGAGTCATTAAGGTTATATGCAACGTTTCTTGGTTTACAGGAAGCATTTGATCCTTTGAACTGAGATGTCCTTTGGTTTTCTATATCATAATGTCTCACAAGAGTGTGACTTTCACATTTCCATTTGTGTGTGAATAATGAGCAGAGGGAAGGGCATTGGCCAACTTAAAGAGAGCAGAAGCACTCACTGTCCATGCTTTCATAGAGAAGCAAAATCTTTGTCCTTAGATAAAGGCCTGATTAGCAATAATAACTATTGCAGCCTTTAGTACTTTTAATTTGCTGCTATATACCGCTCTGACTGTGGTCGGGCCCATCACCCATGACCACTCACCCAGCACTAAGGGCTGTGACTGTAAGAATCGAAGGGTCTGGCCCTCAGTCATACTGTGGGGCTTTCATGGGCATGCTTGGTGCATAACATAATATCTGAATTTCACCTGCACTTAATATACTTGTTGGTCATTTCCTCCCTGTCACCTTCTCTATGGATATACATCTCATCCTTGTTTCCCACTATATTTCCTGTTTGTGGCATCTTGAACCAACACCAATTGAAAAGAAAGAAAATCAGGAAAAGGACCTAAGCTTCAATCAGGTCCTAACCTGACTTTCTTCCTCAACACAGTGGTCTCACCTGCCATATCATCTTTGTCATCCCAACGATCTGTCCTTTGCATCTTGGTCATCGATTGAATTCATTGAAATAGACCCCAGTAATGCCCTTCTGTGGAGAGCACTGGTCCAGAAGCTGCAATCCAGAGCTGTCGTGTGTCTGAGCAGCTAAGTCGGAGGACAGGCATGATTCAAGAAGGAAAGTGGAGAAAAGAAGCCCATTAATTTCCTTATGATTATAACTGCAGCCTCCTAAGTGTACTTCACTTGATTATGACAGACTTTGCATTTCAGGTGCAAATCATCCCTGGGAAAGAGGGAAGGAGGAGCAGGGAGGCCTTTGTTCAATCAAACCAAAAAAGAGAGTTAAATCAGTAGTCTTTGAAATTGGCTAAGGGACTAAGGCCACTTTGCCCTGGATCATTTCAGCTCTTTCATGTGCTGCTGTGTGAAAGCCATCCAGTCCTCAGCTTTGCGAGCTGGGGACACCTGTTCCTCCAGGAGAAGGAGACCTCACCATGGATTTGGGTATCAGATGTCTGTTTTCTGAGAGATCTCATTTATCCTGCTTTTCCTGAATTATAAATTCTGCATTTTTGCAGAATAATATCTGCAAATAATAATGTTTCAGATATTATTGTTGTTGATCTAGGCACAGATAAGCTGTGTAGAAAATATTATGAAAGTTCTGCAGAGGACTGACTCTGGAGATGAGCATTCAGACACTTAAATCCTATAGAAGTTACTGTTTGTAACATGAACCACCAAGAGTTCCTTGTTAGAAAGGAAGCCAGAGGCCCCAGGCTGGAGGAGGTGGGCACAGCTGGTGGAGGGAGGTGACCATAGCTCTAGGGTCCCTGTGGCTTATCATGGCCATGTGCTCAGATTGGTGGCAGACATCCTGCCTGTTCAGGGCCCTGCCAGGTGACAGCAAGCCCCCTAGAGTGTCACTGTGAAACTTTTATCATAATTAGCCTATATGGCTGTGAAATCTCTTCAGCAAGACCTAAGAGCCAGGTTTTGGGTGCAGTTTCTTACTGCAGCTCTAATGCCATCTTTTTGCATTGTTTACAGATCATAAACTAATGCTGGGGGTCACACCTCTACTGCCAAGTAAGGATGACAGTTTATGGCTCAGGACAGGCAGCTCCAGGCCTGAGGGCCAGAGGGTCCTGCCTCACATCCAAATAGCCATCAGGCAAGAGCAGATATCAGAGGAAAATCCAGGATGGGAAGGACAAGGAATTTTAATTTTCTACATTAAATACTTTCATCGTGTTTGCTTTTTTTTTCTTTTTTTCAGTACTATGCATGCCTTACTTATGTAACCAGAAAAATATATCAGATATTTACATTTTTGTCATGTGTATATCACTTTTCTGTTGCTGATAGAACAAATTACCACAAATTTAGTAGCTTAGACAATGCAAATGTATTTTACAGTTCATAGTTCAGAAGCCAGCAATGGATTTCACTGGGACAAATCAAGGTGGCCGCAGAGCTGTGTTTCTTTCCAGAGGCTCTAGGAGAGAATTTGTTTCCTTGCCTTTTTCACTTTCTGGTGGTCACCTGCATTCCTTGGCTTATGTCCTTGTTGTCCATCTTCAAAGCCAGCAAAAGCAGCTTGAGTCCTTCTCAGATGCCATCCCATCACCCTGATCCCTCTTCTGCCTTGGCCTTCCACCTTTAAGGACCTTGTGATTACATTGGGAGACCTGGATAATCCGGCATCATCTTCCCATCTTAAAGTTGGCTGCTAATAACCTTAATTCTATCTGCAACCCCAATTCCCCTGTGCTGCAGAAGGTAACGTATTCTCAGGTTCTGAGGATTGGAACGCAGGCACCAATGGGAAGCTGTTATTCTGCCTATTTCCAGTGTGTATTTGATTTGCAGCTATATTAGGTTTTTAGATGTGTAGATCAGGTTAAATTAATGAAACACAGACAGACGAGCCTTTTGTTTGCTTTTCTTTTTGCTGGTAGACATAATACCTGTCACAGAGTTCTGCTAGTGGCAGCTCAGATACAGATATAATTATGTCCCTTTTCTTTTATGGCCCTGTTCTGCCTCCACTAGCCTTTTTAAAAAGGAAGCCTCTTTGTGACAGCTTCTAGTTCATTTTGAAGACTGCCTTTCTGATTTTTTTTCTGCTGCCCATCTATCAGCCAGTGTTCTGCTTTACCTGATAATAAATTGGAGAAGAGAGAAGAGCTGAAAGTTAAATCAGTTCACTTTTCTTCTTGTTATTAACTTGGTAGCAGAGGAGATTGAATTTAAGAACAAATGTGGGTTGTGAGTTACTGGTAGATTTAATGTTTTTTTGCTTATTCTCTGACTGTCCAAATTCAAATTCAGAAATATCTTTAAAAAGCCCAACATGAAACATAATTTCTCTTCAACTTTCTTGGACACTATCTCAGGTTCTTGCCACTGTAAACAGAGCATGGAAGGTGGATTTATTTGTCAACCCTGAGACCCAGGGCTCTGTGAGCAGGGCTTAGCTATCTGTCTTCTTTAGCTCCTCACTGGAGAAGGAGTGTCCCTCAATTTAAATTTTGATTTGCCCAACAAACTATGCTGGATTCTATCAGAGGCAGGAATAGCTTCTACAGCCCGCCTTGCTTGGGACACCGGTTTATAGATATCTAGTGCTTGGTAGTTAATGCCACTGCTGGAAGAGGGTGTTTGGAAAAGCAGCTGTCGTCTGCTCTTCCGGGCTTGGGAAGCAGCAGATGGAATGTTTTTTATTTATATAAGAGAAGTAGAATTGGAGAGTGATTAAAATATTTATGCTTTGAAAAGTACTTTCAGTTTCTCAATATAGCACTCTGCAGAATAATCCATTGATTCAGGCCATTGAGTTTTGTTCTATGTTTTTGTCTTTTATTACCAATATTTTAGAGCATGCATTATTCATTTTTATGGGCATTAGAAAAGAGCTAAACTGCAGCTGGATACCTCAGCACACAAGCAGCCCCATAATCATTTCATTGAAATCCTCATTTTTGAGTGGGATAAGAAAGGGGACACAAGTAACTTGGATATTTTAGGTATGGGAATCTCATTTAAAGCATGTGTAGCTAACTACTCCACTGTAAAAAAAAAAATCTAATGAGAGTACACACTTTAAAGTATATGTCTGTGTGTAGCAGTGTTTCTCAGCTTTAGCTGTACATTAGAATCACCTGGGGGCTTTTGAAAACCCTGTTATCCCACTGGCCAACCGCACCACAGATTAATTAAATCATCGGAGGGGGAAAGCTATGAATGAGTATTTTCATTAAGATAGATTTGATCATTAAAGGTGATTTATGTTAATAGACTCGCCATGATTAACACATGTGATACTTATCACAAGCTACTGTAAATTTCATGCATTGATGGAGTAGGATGCTTGTTTACCTGTGTGACCCAGCTTTTCATCCTGGATCTGCTATTCCAGAGCTCTATGTCTGAGAATCTAAATATAATAATAGTTTTTAAAAGGATACATCACCCTGTCTTTTGGTAGAGTGATAATAAATTGAAGTAATTACTGTAAAAATCCTCTGAGGAAGTAAAAATGGCATATGTAGTTGTGGAGTGTTCTTTTGTACTGAACAAGATAAAGCCTGTCTATGAAAAATGAGTAAATTGCCCTTTTCACAAACGGACATTTTTTGACTATGTTAAAAAAAAAAAAAAAAGTGAAGCTATGAATTTCACAGTAAATTCTGAACTGAATTAGTAACCCATGTAACTTTGACAAAAATAGGCTTTAAGCTGAAATTTTCATGGATTTTGGAAGTGTCTTCCTCCAAACAACTTTATTAGGTACCTTAGTTTCCCGTGTGAAACACATGGTGGCAACCTAAAAATCAGCAGGTCCCATGATTTTCACGTATTTAATGGCTGGTGAGAATTAAGTCCTCCCCAACAATTACTAGTTGCCCAGATCTCTTCGCTGATGATTGACCCTTTTAGAAACCGTCAAAATATTTGTTCCTAGCATTGGCGTCACTTTAGACACTATCAAAATCGACATTATAAGCCAAGATCAGATGATTGTGCCACACTTTCAGATTACCAGAATGGAAGAAACTAATTTGAAAAATGAAGTCACTCTAGAGTAAAAGCACTATCTTGAAACTTTATCTAGCAGCATAATAAACTAAGCGCACACAATAGAGCTTAGAATCTCAGGCTTGCAAATGAAAAACCATCCCTTAAAATAGCAGAGACTGTGCATAGGGAGAACCCAGGCCCATTAAACAAAGCTGCAGCTGCCCCTGGCCAGGCTGTGAGCTTCATCCGAGTCAATGGGAGAAAATCTCAATTAGGAAGAACAGGAGAGCAGGACAGAAGGAAACATCCTGAGAAATCCCCTATGAAGATTATTCATAGGAAATAACCACCAGCTAGTCACATCTAGTGGATTATAGTGTGGGATAGAAAAGGGATTGTGTTTAAAACCTTAAAGGCAGCTAACATGTGAATAAAAAAGGGAAATGTGTTTGCTTCTCAAACTGTTTGCAGCTTACTGACTTTCTGTGCATGCTTTTCAGGGGACAATTATATATTCAGGAGTCTCCTTACTAGGGCAGTTCAACTTCATAGTGGTGCAGACGGCGGGCGCTCTGTTGGTTAGCTGAGCTGGCCTAGGGAATGAAAGGTGGTCTGTAAGTCTCATCATGAATAAACATGAGTCTCCTCATTTGCATGAGGCAGGTGACTGTAAAATATCTTGGAGCAAGCTGTGAAAGGAAGCTTTGTGCATCCATGCCCAGGGGAAGCTGGGAGGACTCAGCGTTGTTTATCTTCATTAGAATTCCATCTAGTGCTGCTGTTACTGATCTGAACTGGGCCTGGTGTGGCTAATAAAGTAGATGTATGTTTTAATTGAAACATGCATATTTGAGTAGAGGAGAAGTCTTTTAAAGATCCCTAATGTCGTTCAATGAGGTTTTCCATTTTTCAACTGTCTAGGCCATTAACAAGCATTTTTTTTCAAAAGGCTTCTGATGTTTCACAAAGGTCTTAGGCTTGCCACACAGGCAGTGGAACCTCCTCTAGAAGCAAATGCATTATATGAATAGATTTAATTATTATTTGTTTGATATTCCCTGTTGAATAGGTAGCAAAGAGTTTCATATGTGTGTCTGCGTTTAAGCTATTTGCGTAAGATAGAGTTACCTATTTCCATGGAGTTTGCCACTTTCTGTTGGGCAGCAATCAAGATATGTCCTCTCCAGTCCTCTTCAGTGTCAATTATACTATCCAGAGGCAACAGAAAGACCGGGAAAGTGACTTTGGTAACTTATCTTTTTCAATAAGTGTATGTTCAAATAAACCCCAATGTCATACATAAGCAGATATGTATTAATAACAGGTAACATGAACCTGGCCAAGTCAGGGAAGCACTGTGGTATAGAGCAATATCTCTCCTTCTCTTTTGCATTATCACCCCGCTAGAGAGTTTTTATAGGTATTTTTCCCCAATTACCCTCCCCCTGAAATTGTAATTACAGATATATTGTATATCTCTTTGTGTATGTATGTATACCTGTGCCTTCTAGGTAAAAAGAGTAAGATTTACTCCTCCGAGAACCATTGTTGTGCCCTCCCTAAGGATGATGTCCCCACTCCCTCATCAAGAATGTATGGTGCAAAGGCAAGAACCAAGGCTGAATTAGCAGGAGGATCTGGTGGCAGTCCCAGTTGGCCCCTCACAGCAGTATGACCTTGAGCTTGTCCTCTAACCACCAAGTCCCTTCTCACCTGTAAACTGGTAGTGGCAATAGTAACAAATAATACTTCCCAGAGTCACTGTGGGGATTAAGCTCTCATTAGGTTTGCTTTGCAAATTGTCCTATACAAATAGGAGGTGCTAATCTCAACAGGCAAAACCTAAAGTGTCAGTAATTTGCACTTGATCATGCAGTGTAATTGAGCTGCCTTGATTTCCCCAGATAGTTTGTTCAGATATCCATAAATACAGATTGTTTTATACTTCTGTATGGGGGTGCATTGAACTTTAGTTTGGCCACAGAGGGGATTTTGACCACTGTGGTCACTCCTCCCCAGCCCACCCACAAACAAATGTACTGCAGGTGAGGCAGGGGGCTGGGGACAGTACATAAAAATGCCAAGGGCCTCCCTTCCAGCTGGGTAACCTTGTGCAAGGGACGTGGTTCTATCGGCTTCAGATTCCTCATCTGTGAGATGGGAATAGGTAATTACCAACAGCTAGGATGGCTGTGCACCCTGATGGCATCAGGCAGATAAACTGGCAGGCTCAGTGCTGGCCTGGAGCCAACATCAGTCCACAGTAATAGAGAGCTGGGAGAAGACTGGGTGACACAGGATTCCAAATGCCTCTGAAAAGGAAAAGGATACTCATGGCAACACTGACAGCAAACATCTTCAGGAAAGGTGGACAAGCTGCTCCCTCAAGTTTAGTGATTAACTTAGTAGTGACTCTTTTTTTTTTTTTTTTTGAGAGAGAGTCTCGCTCTTGTCGCCCAGGCTGGAGTGCCATGGCATAGTCTCGGCTCACTGCAACCTCTGCATCCTGAATTCAAGTGATTCTCCTGCCTCAGCCTCCCAAGTAGCTGAGATTACAGGCACCCACCATGAGGCCTGGTTAATTTTTGTAATTTTAGTACAGATGGGGTTTCACCATGTTGGCCAGGCTGGTCTTGAACTCCTGACCTCAGGTGATTCACCTGCCTTGGCCTCCTGAAGTGCTGGGATTACAGGTGTGAGCCACCATGCCCAGCCAGTAGTGACTTAACTTCTAAGTGTGCTGTCGTGGTGGTCTCAGCTGCATGGGGTCCATGGCAGCTTTTATGAAGAACATAGAGAAGACCTCAGAGGGTGACCAATTTTCAGGGACTGTCCTGGGGTTGTGCACTGTACTCTGCATCTCCCAACCCTCCACCCCCGAATTTACAGCCCTGGCAGCATCTCTTTATAAGGAAGGAGCATGCGAGGAACCTGAGTCATCCAGGGAGAGTTGGATTTTGTTGACCCTGTTCATGTAATTTTCTTTTTTTTGAGACAGAGCCTTGCTCTGTCACCAGGCTGGAGTGCGGTGGTGTGATCTCGGCTCACCGCAACCTCCAACTCCCTGGTTCAAGTGATTCTCCTGCCTCAGTCTCCTGAGTAGCTGGGATTACAGGCACGCACCACCACGCCCAGCTAATTTTTGTATTTTTAGTAGAGACGACGTTTCACCTTGTTGGCCAGAACGGTCTTGATATCCTGACCTCATGATCCACCCACCTCAGCCTCCCAAAGTGCTGAGATTATAGGCATGAGCCACTGCGCCCGGCCCATGTGATTTTCATAAAAATGGTTAAACTATGTAAAACCTGTTTAAAGGTTGACTGCTATCTTTAGCCGAAGACATTTTTAATATGTTTTGCTTTCTGGACATTTTCTATAACAGGAGCATTTATAAAAATGGTCTTGACCAAGACCAAGAGTGAATCTTACCATTTTGAATAAGCCTGACAGTAGTAAATATACTTCTTGGGTATTCCTTTGTGTTCAAGATTTTGCATGAGGTGCTTCTCATTTCTGAAGTCTTTCTAGAGCCAGTGTATGTTTCTTTGCATGTGTAGCATGTGCTAACTTGAGATTTGCCAGTTAGGAGGAGAAAATAATTGATTGGTTCTTCTGCTGGACAGTAGTGAGATATATCAGTCTCTTGGTTCAATTTCTGACTATCCCTGAGCATGAGAATAACGATGACTTTAAGTTAACTGCTTTCCATAACTCTGTTCAGTGACTTCTGAAACTTCTTTCATTTTATTAACTATACATTGGGGCTGTGTAGGAGTTGTTAACTGGTTTCTATGACCTGAATTCCAGATTCCATTGTGGATTATATGAAAGGTTTGATAATGGCACCGAAACCATTCTATTAGTATATGTCCAATTAAAAGGAAATTACCTACATTTTAAGTAAGGCATGATGAGATTTAGGCATTTTAAATTAAAGGGCAGATAGGAACCAGAGTTGGATAGCTAAGAAGGGTACCATTAGGTAGGAATCTCTCATGAAATACAAGTCCTCATTGATTTAAAAGAAAATATTTATCTTGTAATTGCAAAGTAAATGATGTTACATGGGAGGTTGAGAACACATTTCTAAAAAGAGATGAGTCTCCTAAGGCAGAACAGAAGAGCACATAGGTGCTGTCATATAGGTGCCCCCTATTGCCATCTGAGGGTACTAGATGTTGTGACGAATGGAGGATTGAGGGCAACAAGGAGCCCTAGACAAGATAAACCAAGCAGTCAGAATGAGAGAGTGGGATCGGAAGCTATTTGCAAAGACTCCAAAACAAGAGCTAGAAGAAGTTAGGAGATCCTAAGTGAGATTTCCAAATGTTTTCTGCAGAATACCAGATCTAGGTGCTTGGTAGTTAAAATATATATTTAATGACTAAATCATAAAACATGCATATTCAACTTCATATGCATATTCAACCTCTAATTTACATTGCTTATATGTCTGTGCAAATTTTTCAGAATTGTGCTCTTTTATCTGAGCAACAGTGACTTATGGGTCAAGATTATCTGCCTTCATTTTTCCAAGTAGGAGCTAAACACTGATCTTCCTTGTTCAATCACACACTGACCCTCCTGCCCTGTCACCAGTCATAGAGCCAAGTCATTAAGTCAGACAAGTCCGAAGCAAGGACAGAGGTTGAGAGGCCAGAAGAGGGTATCAAAGTAAGGCTACATTTGGCAGTGGTTCCCTCCTTCTTTTTTCTTTTCTTTTCTTTTCTTTTCTTTCTTGTATTTGAGACATTGTCTCATTATGTTGCCCATGCTCATCTCAAACTCCTGGCCTCACACAATCCTCCCACCCCAGCCTCCCAAGTACCTGGGATTAAAGGTGTGAGCTACCACTCCCAACATTCCAGCCCCTTTTTGGCAATTATTACAGGGAGAAAAATGAACATTAGAACTTGAATTTGAGAGATGATAATTCCAAACCGAATTTCTTCTTCCGCCCGCCTCCTTCTTCCCTTTATTTTCTGGTTTCTATGTGTTTTCTTCCTATTCTGGTAACGTTAAAAATAATAGATTCTCAGGCCAACTGTGTAGGAGGAAGTCATTTAGGCAGGTAATCAGCTCAGATATCAATCGGACCACCACCTTCCTCAGGAAAGTGCTCAAGCCTGCAGCTATCACTTTTGGCAACAACTCACTCAGATGCCCCTGAGTTGTCCCTCTTGTTTTGTCCCTAGAACTTATGTCAGTGAACTGCAATTGTCTGTCAGGCTTCCTAAGAGCAGAGCCTTACTCTTTCAGTATTCTAAGTATCCAGCACCATGCTGGGATCTAGAAGGTACTCAAAGTTACTATATCACCACCATCGTACATACAGCACAGCCACATCAGCATTCCACATCTTGGTTAATAGGGTCACTATCCAACTTACTCTTCAGATGCTCTTCATTCTTTCAACAGATATTTATTTGTGTCTACAACACAGTGCTTGTGGTAGACACTGGGAGTACAGAGGTGAGCAAGACAGGATGGTTCCTGCTGTCGTAGAGCTGGCGGTCTAGTAAGTTTCTGCTTAGAAATTTATGGGCTAGTCCCTCTGTGAAACTGATTAGTGGCCAAAGTCAGTACAATCACCACATGGTCCTTTGCCTTTTCATCATTGCCTCAGTTTCTGTCTTCCTCTTCTCTCACCCCATTGTGATAGATTGAATGGCTGGTCACAGTTCTGCACTGCCTCGTGGTAGTAGCATACTTCCAAATCCTTGCTATGACCTCATGATGGGTGAAGTGTATTTCCTTCACTCTTTGACTTTTGTCTTGGCCAAGTGAACTTGCTTGGGCCAGTGAGATGTGCATGGATGTGAAACGAGCAGAAGCTTGACTGTTGCTCAAGTGATTGAGCTGGGCTTTTGCACTTCTACCATCATCATGAGAACTACATACCTTGGTAGCCACTGCTCCTTCAGTGTAGGTCCCAAAATGAGATATATGGAGCACAGTTTTTCCAGTCAGCCCACAGAGCTTGAAAGAGCCACCTCAGCTGACCTGTAGAACTGTGAATGTGAGAATAACTTCTTACCTGTTGGAGTTGTTTGTTACACAGCATTAACATAACAGTAGCTGACTAAGACAGCAACTGTTAAACCAACTTATCTCCCAGCTTGGAAACCTTCCATTTTCCAAATCTCTTCAAACACAGATCTGACCATATCGTTCTTGCTTTTAAAACTTCTGTGGCTGTTCATTGCCTGACTCATTAAATTTTATGGCCTTAGCAAGATGTTCAGATTTATCTTTAATTCACCTAAAATACTTTTTCTGCTTTGTCTCCATATCTTCACCCTGCACCTACCCTAGGCTCTACCTGAACTGCCCACCGTTTCTTGTACGTGCAATTGCATTTTCATATCTCATTCCCTCTACCAGAAACATCTTCCCCAATCTGCCTGTTGAAATTTCACTTATCCTTTAGGATTTTGCACAAGTGCCACCTTAGCAAGATAGTTACCATCTCTCTTTTATTTATTCAGAATGAAATTTTGTACGTCTACTCCCATAGCATGGAATTCAAAATTTTTTGGAAAATATCTTCTAGCTCTATAGTAGTTGTTTATTTTTAAGTGTGTCTTCCCAAATAAAGTCAACATATCATTGGAAGCAAGAGCTAGATTTTATGTCTTAATATCCTCCAGGTGCTTTTAAGTAGCATCTGCTCAAGTACTTTGTGTTGAGTGTTGAATTAATTAATGGCCAGAAATGTTTAATTCAATGATCATTAAAAATGGTCCACCTGACCAGTAAGCTGAATTCATATACACCGTCTTAATATGGGGTGGCCACTGTTATTCAATTCCTGAAGGCCATGGGTATTTTGAAATTCCACACAATAAAGAATTTTCTTGCTCCAAATGCCAACAGGCCTTATTGAGAAACACTTCTAGACCCCTCCATCAGAATCTCTTCAGATGCTAATACTCTGAGGAAGTTATGAAATGATTTTGCCATCTGTTTCTTAATAAAAATGGTAGTTGTCATTATTTTTCTACCTATGTAGCTTTATATAAGGTGAATAGAAAGCTTCAAAGACATTGAACTTTTGCAAAACAAACTGAATTCTTCTTTTTCCAAGAAGATTGGTTGGAACTCCTTGTTAAAAAACGTGTGTGTGTGTGTGTGTGTGTGTGTGTGTGTGTGTGTGTATACACATATACATATATGCACACATACATATACACACACGTGTGTGTGTATATATGTTTATTTACATATATTTATTTACATATATATATACACACACACACACACACACACACACACACACACGTATAGATCCCTCTGTTTCATTTTCACCTTCACTCATTTATTATATTGCTCTTAGGCCTGCTTAACCCACATACCCTAGCCATTCTGGTAGCACTGTTTTTCCCACTAGCCTTGTTTCCAGGCCAGTGGGAAAAATAACATCAGTAATGGCGCTTATTCTTTCCCAGGATGGCTGCCGAGAGACCTTCCAGTGCAAAGGACAAATGTGACTGTCAACCTTCCATCCCATGTAGGGGACTGGTACTTACCCAAGCATGCCCAGGAAATACGTGTTTGTGCAGCAGGAATGTTGAATTACATGTGTGAACACATCATGCCATTCACAAAAATTTTTTTTTGTATTTTACCTTTACCTCCCGAAGTTATCTTAAATTGGGGAAAAAAATGCATCCCCCTTAGAATGTCACAAGAGTGGGAAGACCCAGTTCTTGCCACAGTGAGAGTTTTAAGTGCTGAAGGCAGTCAGCTCCCCAGAACTCTTCTGGTCCTATTCTCCTTCTTTCTCTTTCACATATTTGCGTGGCTTGGCTGGATCCGAGGTGTATGGCATATGGCTTTTTGCCGCTTGAGCTGCCACAGAAGTAAATGTCATTGGAATATAATGCCAGATTTCCATTTTGTGAATCACAGAGCACGGGATTCTGTCCGAAAGCTCCCTGGCCACTATGTGTTCTTAAAGCAGAAGTAGAAAAGGGTAAGACCCACACATCACACAGAGATGCTTTTCCTATTAAAATGCATTTATTGCCACAAAAAGTATATATAAAATGGACATACTTTGCCGCAACGTGTGTTTGAAAAGGGTTCTTGGCTTGTTTTATTGTGGTTTTGGCACTGGGCAAGCCTGGACATTTGCTTCCAAGCCTCAGCTGAGGAGATGCTGGTCGGTCAGGGATTCAGATGAATAAAAATTTGCTTGTGCGCGTACCAGAAAAAAAAAGGCTGTGAGTAAAAGATAATCAATGTTTTTTGGATGCAGCTTACCAGAATTTTTTATTCATTAAATTTTCAAGTTATAAAAGCTGTTAGGCTGATAATGGAGACCTGAAGCTGCCACAGATGCAGCCTCAGCCTTTGCTCCCCTGCGTAGCTGAGAAATCAAGAGAGAGATTTGCAGATTCACACACACACACACACACACACACACACAGATGACATGCAGCCATATGCAACTGCCAGTATTGGACTGTTTTTGTCCGACAAGTACAGCAATTTCAAATGGCTCAACCAAAAATTGTTGTACATTACATGGAATCAGTGGTATTTACCCATAAGCATTTACTGTTGATTTCTGACACAGTCTTCTGTGTTATTCACAGTACCTATTTCTCTTTCATGTTCTCTTGTTCTGTGATCATTTAACTCACCACAATAAGTCGTAGTAAAGTCTAAGTCAGGAGCATTGGCCCTGGACCCAAGGAGTGGGATTCACACCCTAGCTCCTTCGTTTCCTTGCTGGGTGAGCTTGAGCAGGTTAATTGCCCTGCCCTGTATCCCAGTCTCTTCATCTAGAGACTGATCGTCATAGAGTTGTTTTGAGGGTTAAATGAACCAAGATTAGGTGGAACCACATGAAATGGCCAATATTGGACCATTTCTGAATTGCAAAATTTGTAGTACTGTTCTGCTCATCTTAATCAATGAAAAGCATTTGGGGCCATTCCGGTGAGGGAAATGACACGAAGATCACACAGCACACACGGCGCTCCAGATGAGGCATGGAGAGGCATGGATTCTAGTCCAGCTCTGCCTGCATGACCCGGGGCTTTTCTCTTATCCTGTACTCACCACCCTCCCTCCTAGACAACGCTGTGGCCCTGGGGATGGCCTCCTTCTGTGCTTTGAATTTCATCCCCTCTCACTTGCTCTGGGGCTCTGTCCGTTATCATTTCTAATCTTTACATCATCAGTCTCTTCCTCTCACATGCTGTCTTCTCACCAGAATATAAACACACACAAATCTCCCACATTTTTAATAATAAATAAATGATTTTCTCAACCCCCTATTCACCTGTGCTCCTCCAGCTCAGTTTCTGAAGTCATTGCCTCAGTTTCCCAGCTCACCTTTTCATGTATTAATCCACTGCAGCCTGCCTTCTGCCCACACCGAGAATATAACTGAGCAAAAGAAGAGAAATAGGACTCTAAAAAGCACTAAAATATAGTGTCAGTCCTTGAAAACCTCTTTAGCCTCAAAAGTCACTGATTTTGACAAAGAATGACCTCGTTGGACAGTTTTAAATCTCAATCTTGTTTGCCACCTTTGCAGCCCTTGACCCTGTGGGCCACTCTCTCCTTAAAAATTTTTTTTACTGTGACTTTGGAAATGAACTTACATGCAAGATAGATATAGATATACAGATATAGATACAGAATATATATATTTATATATGCATACAATGCACCTAAGATATATGTACAAATGGCACATTGAATATATGTGTAAGAAATAAAATATTATTGTTCCAGTTACTAGCAATATTTTTAGAAAAAAAAATTAAAGGGTAACTAAAAATATAACTGAGCTCAAGAAAAGAAATATGACTCCAAAGTGCATTAATATATATTTTGAATACTTGAAAACCTCTGTAGCCACAAAAGACATGATTTCTAAGAGGCAAGTGGGAATTGAGAGGAGTCGTTGAGTTGTTCTAAATTTAAGACTGGAAAGAAGTCACATTGTTATGAATCCCTGCTCTGATTAAGAAGATAGACATCAAAAAATTTATAAAAATACATCTTTTATCCCTTATACCTTCATGTTATTCACATCCTCCCCCACCCCCATCTCTTCTCTTCAGCCTAAAAATATACCAAAATCATTCCTGTCCTTAAACAATATTTTCCAACCCTGTTCCTCTTTCAAGCTCTTATCCAATCTCTGTCCGTCTCTGCACTGCCAAATTTTCCAGGAGAGAATGACATCTCCACTTTCCCACCTCCTCACCTCAACGTGGTCTGATGTTCACCCACACCCACCTGCTGCAATTGCTTCATTTAGCTCAAGATCACCTTCTGATTGTTCTTGTTCATCCTATTCCCTGGCTCTGAGGCACTGACTTGTGTTTCCTCCTGTGCTTCCTGGGATCCTCTCCATTCCTCATTCCCATGGCACTGACCCCTTTAGCACAGGCATTCCCTGAGGCCCTCCTCTTTTCCTCTCCTACCACTGCCTCCTCCCCACCTTCAACCAGCACCTGAGGCAGACAGAATTCCACCCTCACGGTCTTCTGAGCTCCACCCCGGTAGATGGTCTGCAGACTCCTCAAACTTGGGATGTCCAAAACTAAACTCTCCATTCTCGTGGCTCCCTTCCCGCTGCTCCTTCTGTGGGCTCTAACTCCAGGAGTGACATCACAATCCACCTCATATCTCGGACTTGAAATCCAGGAGAGATCTCTGGCTTCCCTACCTTTTCTCCCTAGTAGGTCCCCAAGTCCTACTGATCCACCACTCTATGAGAAGGGCCACCTGCCTTTTAATGCTGTGACTCCACTTTCCTGCACCATTATCTCAGCCCCGGTCTCTGTGCAGGAACACATGCCAGCATGAAAAATCAATTGGCTTTTGTCAGGCTGTAAATACCACCAAAAGAAAATCTAAAGGTGTTGTTAAGACAGAAAAAAACAAAATCATTTTCCTTCTCTCCTGGAAATAGCTTAATTTTTTTTCTGGTCTTAAAAGAAAGCATTCCTCTCAAGAATCACTTTCTCCTGTCATAGCTTAGCCACCCTGTGCCTTTCACTTATGGACTTAATTTGTTCTGTATCCTGCCTTCCTGCCACCATCATCTCTTGTGTAGATGATGTGTTTGTCTTTTAATTGGTCTTCCTAAATCTGGACTTGACCCAAGCCTAAGTTCTCTTTCCCCTAGCTGCCAGAAACACCTTTCTAGGACACAGCTCTTCTCATAAGACATCTGTCTTCAAAAACCTTTGGCTCTCTCTTCTTCCAGCAGGATAGCAAAACTCCACATTCTGTCCTAAACCACTCTTCCAAACAACATGCCTATTATGTCTAGCAGCACACCTCCTACTAACCCATCGTTAGTCATACTGAGTGCCCAGCATGCCTTGCACTTCCCAGTATCTGTCCCTGACTGTGTTCCCTCAGCAAGGAGGAACCTTCACTCTTTCTGGTGAAAAATCTGCCTGTCCTTCAAGGCCCAACTCATGGGCCCTGCAGAGCCCCTCCATGGGGACAGGAGGAATTTTCCCTCTTATGTTCACTTTTCTTCCCCTGTCTTGTAGCACTTAACTTACTCAGCCATACGCTAAGTTTGGAAACTTATTTTAGTCAATTATCTTTGATTTAAATGGGTTCCCATTCATTCTCTGTCCCACCTCAGGGCTACCTCCAGGCAATGCTGCAGAATTCCAAAGGCTTGAAAGTCGTATCTACTCTCTCTTTCTTGACTCTACCCCTAAGAACCAGGACTGATTCTTACTCATCTTTCTACCCCAGAGTGCCTACCAAGAAGAAAGAAAGAAATATATATGGGCTTAACAAATGTTACTTAAATTGAATTTTTATCCTATTATTGAAAAAAATAGCTAATAATGTTTATTTTTAAATCAGCTGATAAGGTCTTAAAAGGAAAAAGCACATTCTAGAACAAACTTTGCAATCTACAGAACAAACTGAGTCTTATGGACTCAATTTGGCATTGAAGGGCATTGTGTGGCTATGACAGGAAAAAGAGTGATTTTCGAGTGGCGATTTCTTTTAAGACCAAGACGAAAAAAATTAAGCTATTTCCAAAAGAAAAGGAAAAGGAATATTTTTTTCTGTCTTAAAAACGTCTTTGGATTTTCTTTTGGTGATATTTATTGTCTGACAAAAGCCAATTGATTTTTCGTGCTGGAATGTGCTCCCACACAGACAGGGCTGAGATGATGGCAAAGACTTCCCTTCCCAAACCACGCTGGGCTGAGGCTGGAGAGTCCTGGCTTCCAGCTGTTTGTGAGGTCAATTACACCCCTCTGCATGGGGAGAAGACCTGTGCCTCCTTCTGCAAAACAGAAAGGAGGAATTGGCATTCATGATGACACGAAAGGATGCCCTGCTACCACTTTGCTGGCAGAAACATTGACATTTCAGTAGAATTTTAAGAAACTGGTTGAGACAAGTTTCCTGTGGCTCATGATCCTTTGGCTCAATGTTGGACATTCACCAACATTGATTATCTCATTTGTAGAGCCATTCCATATAATACAGCTATTTAGAATCATAGTCATTCAAGGGGGGAAGACAAAGATGTGCATATAGATGTTCATTTCATTGTTACTTATGAGTGAGAAATTGAAAATAGCCCAACTATTCAACAGTGGGGATTGATAAATTAATTTATGGACACATTTATTTATCTGTTAAAATTTTTTTACTCATTCGGAATGATATTCATGAATAGTATCTAAATACCAGAAACACGTTTTGTACTATATTAAATGTGAGTAGAGCAGCATGCAAAACTATATCTCAACTAAATAAAACTACAAACTAAAAAGGATTGAAAGTTTTTTTTTTTTTTCTTTTTTAAGACAGAGTCTCACTCTGTCACCAGGCTAGAGTACAGTGGCATGATCTTGGCTCACCGCAACCACCACCTCCTGGGTTCAAGCGATTCTCCTGCCTCAGCCTCCCGAGTACCTGGGACTACAGGTGCACACCACCATGCCCAGCTAATTTTTGTACTTCTAGTAGAGACTTTTATTACACCATGCCCAGCTAATTTTTGTACTTCTAGTAGAGATTTTTGTACTTCTAGGGGTTTCACAATGTTGGCCAGGATGGTCTTGATCTCCTGACCTCATGATCTGCCCACTGCGGTCTCCCAAAGTGCTGGGATTGCAGGCGTGAGCCACGGCACCCAGCCAGATCGAATGATTTTAACAATGCGTTCTATGATGTTGGGTTGTGGGTTTGAAAGAAAAATGGTTTCTTCTGCATAGTGTGATTAATTATATTTTTCTTTTTTACTATGTCTTTAATGTTCCCAATCTTTACTACCTAACATGTATTATCTTACAATCACGTTTTTTAAAGAAACACTTTAAATTATGTGGCTGTGGAACTGGCACCAAGCTCCCGGTGTGGTCTGATAAGTGGTGTCAGTCTAGGAGGAATTTCTTTATCTTGACATTGCATGTTATAAATTCAGGCTAAGTTTGTTTATTCTTCCTTGAAATAGAGCATGAGTTTGGGCCAGCTTTGCCAGCCCAGCTAGTGCCCAGCATCTTAGCCTGAAGTTGATTGGTACTGAGATCAAAAGCCCTCTCAGGCTTGATTCAAGAAAGACTCATTAACTGGAAGGAAGTTCTAAAGCAGATGTGATACCATTAAAAAAGTAAGCCACATTGCAGACAGAGCTGGACCCAGCACCTGGATTGCTTGTAAAATGGATTTCTGAAAGAGGTAGTGTTCAGGAGTGCTTCTCAGAGCACCCTAGTCCCTCTCAGACTGAGATTGCAGGAGTGGGAGGAGAAAGGAATGGGAGACAACAGGGGATGAGTCACTGAGATGTTTTCAGATATCCTCATCCCATGGCTGTAACTACAATGCTGGATAGAGTGACAGAAGTACTCAGAAGAAGGCTTGTATAACCTCTCTAAGTTTAAGGTTTGCAGTAGGATTTTGTCTTCTTGGCTAAGTTATCAGATACATCTAGAGACGGTATTCCTGGTGTTGTATTAGTAAATCCAGCCCTAAAGGGTTCCAAGTATTGGCGAGAGCTGTGAAAAGAGATAAGTGTGCAATAGCCATAGCACATATATTGTATGGAAAGAATGCAAAGGAAAAATTACATAGAGGAAGAACTTTATTTAAGTGAGCATCATATGAATAGAAGCTCTCCAGGTGAGCAGAATGAATCTGCTTGGAAAAGATATTAAATATAATGAAATTCATGAACAGAAAATGTAATAAATGGAACTTTATTATTTTCAAGATATTAAGGCTGTATTCTTGGGTTCCCAAGACTTGAAGGAAACACAGGGCAACATGTTAAATTGCATTATCTCAGGCACTTCCTAAATATTACTTGAACAGATGCACCAACTCCTCACTTCCCAACTGGGATTTTTTTGTGTGTGAAATATGTTTTCTCAATGTGTGTTCAGAATAGCTGAGAGGTCCAACACAATAGACTCTCACAAAACATAAGCAAGAGCACTTATTCAAGGTTCAGTGTATGTGATTGTTTGAAAGATTTGCTTCATCGTTCTCATTCTTTTCATTGTGTGGAGAGAATTGTAGGCAATGCATTTTGGAAACCATGTTCTATATTTAGCTTGAGATGACTTGGTGGGGGCAGGGATACATTTTTGCATTGTATATACATGGATTGGTTATTGCCCTTCAGGGCCAATTTTTATTTTTATTATCAAATTAACTCCTTTCTGCAATTAGTAGCTTAAAGTTGCAGGCAAGTACTGGACAATAAAATAAAATTATTTTTTTTCTAAATTTAATTTCTCCACAAATTAGGTTATAGAGCTTATTCTTGGTGAAGATTGAGAATAAGCTGTCAAATATCATTTGCTTAGGGGTCATGGTTCACATTTCAAAGCTTCCTTTGATTGGAAGTATTCATAGATAGAGAACAGTTTGAAGTGATCTGGCTCTTACATGCTGTTGCTATTGAAAGATGGGTTTAAGAACAGCAATCCTGTTTTTGTGATGGCAGTGCTGGTTTGCTAAGACCAGGCACACTCTTAGTAGGTTTGTTTAGAGAGGTTATGTGTTGTTGCTGATATTCTGATATTCTGATAAAGCCAACTTATTACCAAGATCTAAAGTTAAAACAACTGGGTTTAAACAGGACTCACCCTAGAATTTCATATGGTGACTCGTTGGACCTATGGGTACCCTCCCCCTGTGGTTCCATATCTGGCCCTGTACGGACCTCTTGGATCCCCCTTTAAGCCTCTCTGCTTTGTCTACCCCCTTCAGAACATGACCTCCCTGGAATTGACTGCCTTCGTCTCTAGTTTCTTTTTCTTCCTTGCTTGCCTGGGTAAGCTGAGTCTGCTTGTGTTCTTGACCTTGTTGGTTTCTGTCTTGCTCATCAGACCCTATTTTCTTCCCCACATCCCTGGTGCACTCTTTTCTGTTGTAGTGTAATCCTGTTGTCACAGGAGACCAGAATGCATAGGTTATCTGTGAGCCTTTTCGTTTGATAAAATACCTATGAATGTGTGAGAAGAAAGAGCAGAAAAAGTAAGGGCATGAAATGTTTAACCATTTGAAAAAACATGGTGAGCCGTGGGTTTAATCTCTACACACTGCAATGAAATTTGTCCTCTAATGAGAATATCAGAAACTAGTTTTTTTCTCAAAAGGTGGAATTATTTGCATGTGAAATAGGTGTGTTTTGGAATTGGAAGAGGTTTACTTATTCATTAGATCTGAAAACCAAGGAGGATGTGATGAAGCTTTCCTTTTCCTATGGCGAAGAAGCTGTTTCTCATTTTGCACCATCTAAAGGATATTCTACCATTGGCCCAGTCGCTTTTTGTCACCATATTGCCAGTGGATGTGCTTGGCAAGACTGAGCTGAGAATTTTGGCATTTTCATTTTTCCTTCTGGCTTGATTTTTCATCAGCCTGCAGTTCTGGAATTCATTTCCATGGTATATTTGGAAAATTCAAATTGGCAAGTGATAAACACAGAATTTCACCAACTATCCCTTTGAAGGCTTTCAGAATGATCAGAGATGCATCATGTTGGCCCTTGTTCTTCAGGCCCATGTTCTTCTGGGTCAGCCCATTCACTTATTAGATCTGTGATGCCCCAGGAACTTCCAGACCTTGACTCTCCAGTCCTATGAATGCAAATCATGGTCACCTCTCGAAGCCTGGTGCTCTGGAAGAGGCAGGAAGAAATGCATGGGTTGGGGATCTGTTTGTAGATGGCTATGCATTTTGTGGATCCTGGTGTTATTTCTTACTGTTTGTAGGTATTACTTACATGTTAGGCATTTTGTGGGTAATAAAAAATAGCAAAGTCCAGGGAAAAAAATTCGTATTAATGAATCATATTTTATAACTCAGCCTTAGGATGCTTGGAAACAATCCCACCTGCTCCAGCTGCTTGCTTGGGGAGCTGTGAGGCCACAGTGGGGTGTGCTGCTCAGGGTGCTCCACAGATGGATACCTGAGTTTGAATCCTGAGTGCCCCACTTTATTAGGTGGCAGCTGGAGACATGTTATCTGAATGTCTTGGGCCTTCGTTTCTCCATTTGGAAATGGGGCCTTTTATAGCACAGGCCCATGGTAAGCTCTGCATCTGCATTTTCTGTTACTCTCCTAAGCTTCCACAGACGTCCAGGCTTATCACAGAGAGCTCAGCATCCTGGGACCAAAAGATAAAGTGACAGTGTGGCAGGGTTTGCACATTCTGCTCAGGATCATCGCCCCATGAAAGTGAGGAAAAGAGATGCACGTGCCTGTGTATGGGAATGTTTCTATGGAATATTATTGATATCTCCCTTTGAGGATAAAAAGAGTTGTAAAAGGTCTTCTGACTATGTTCAGTTCAGGTTTTGCATATGTTTTGGTCTTAAAAATGCACCATGTAAAATGATCAGAGATAACTATATACTGGTCAGCCCAAATACTAGAGAAATATCTCTCCAAAGTCTCTTTAATGAAATAAAGTAGTTTCACTGAGCCAGTAGTGGCTACACCTCTGAGCCATTGGGGAAGAGTCCCCACTTCTGATCGCACACCCTTGGGAGATATGGTCTGATTCATTCTGCACTGGGCCTGTTGCTGTTATGGAAGCGATATCAGTGTGTTTTATGTGTGTGGGCTCATGCATGTGCAAGTGTATGTATGAGGGCATTGCATAAAAGGGCTGAGATGTAGGTGGAGGAGAGCCTACTGCATATACACCCTACCTGTTTGGAATTTTCATGGGGCTAAGTACACTGATGACCTCCTTCATAAGAATGAATTAATCAAACAAAAATGGGTTGTAGCATAGCCATGTCATAAACTGTAGAGACCATTACCATCACCTTCATTGCTAGCAAGGAACATGAATCCTGATTAAATGGATACTCAGTGGAAGCATCCAGTTTGGGACCAGGAGCTGGAAAATGAAAGGAATGGGTATAAGTGCCACCTCTCTTAGTGCCCAGTAAATGGAATCCCTTCATCTGCTTCTTAAAGGCTCAATATATATGGTGCTCATTTCAGTTAAGACCTGTAGGTGAACTAAGGAGAATTTGGACAGCCAGTTTAGAAATTACTCTATAATAGTCACTATATTTTTTATTCAAAAACACACGCATACCACCTAACATTCTTTTTGGATTTGTGGATTTATTTAAAAAGTATTACAAATGTGTAAGAATTACATCAGATTTAGTAATAATACATTTAATAAATCATGCTTATGGAAAGGAATAAAATTTCATGAGCTTGAATCTGCCCCAAGACAATATGGGATAAATGGTACTGACAGTGCCTGCTCCAAGCAGAACAAAGAGTACAGGTTGTAACGTGTGAGCGAAATAGAAAGGGATTTCTTCTGACCTTTATTCAGATGCCCAGCAGTGATTCCCACCCAACCCCCTGAATTTTCTAAGTATTCGATACTATGATTCCCTTCTCCTTTCTGTGGACAGCACATAGTAAATCTGAATGTGTTCAGAAGCTGGATGATGGGCTACCTGTCATCCATGTGGAGCCTGTGGAGTACAAGTCCATTAGGTGTATGCAGAACAGCTTCCTGCCAGTTCTTGGGAACTTGACAAGCAGTCATCCAAATATCATGCTAACAAAATCTAGGTTTCCCTCTTTTTGAGGCTCACCAGCAGCTCTGTAAGCTCGTATGTACTTTTTTAACACAGTCTAGAAGGCGAAAAAATTGCCAGAAAGTCCAGGTCAACTAAATAGACCACCCAGTCTGGGATCTCCATAACAAAACCACTGGACAAGATCCCATGGAAAAATTCTTTGGAAGTTTCCTCGAAGATGCTTTAGCTATTTCTTTGTGAAGCGGCCCCTCTAAAAATATCGATGAAGCTGCTTATTTTCTAGAACTAAAACCATGACTAGCTAGGTGAACGAAAGAGCTTATCTGCTAGCTTTCAAATAGATGAGGGGGAGAAGGATTGAAGGCTAAAATAAAATTATCTGTTTACCTTGCAATTTTGTCTTAAAAATGAGTTTTTCAGGATAAAAATTACCTTAAAAAACTTTATGACATTTCACATAGTGTGAACAATAGTAATACATAGTCTTCCTACCTTAGTGCTGACGGATCTAATAGCATCTGTATTACCTAGTGAATGTGGTCTTTACGAACTTGCACGCTCTCTCTTCATAAACCTCCTTACTAGGATAACTACCAAGCACCAGACTGTACCGTCTACCCACCCTCCACTTTAACTTTGGATTATATGATACAACCAGAATTTGCAGTCATTCAGAAGAAAGATGATCTTACTCTCATGTAGATGGTCTTTTGTAATGGCTTGAAATAGTGAGACCCTCCGTGAGATTCTCCAAAAAATGCCTTTTTCCATTTTATATGTGGAAGATTAATTTTGGGTTAGTCTTCTCCTCCTTTACAAAAACATCTCTTAGCGGTGATTCCTAAACAGTGATGTACGTAAGAATTCCTGGAGTGCTTGGGAAAATATTCGTGACTGTACCCCCTGAAATTCTGGCTGGGGAGAGATGCACTTGGACCCCAGGAATCTGCATTTAATGAGAATCTCTAATGTAGGTGATTCTTGTGGATCACACTTAAAGAATCTAGAGCTTGAATCCCTTGATTCAAATCCTGGCTCTGCTACTTTTTGTTGTTGTTGTTATTTCAGTCAAGTTGCTTAACCTCCTTATGCCTCAATTTCCTCATTTGTATAAATAGTGTAATAACATCTCACAGGGCTTTTGGGAGAATTAAATTGGTTAATCTAGATAAAGTGCTTAGAATGCACTGGATTACTAATTGCTGGGTTAATTCCTGGATTATTAATTGCTGAATTGTTATTAATTGCTGGATTAATTCTTGGATTATTAATTGCTCAGTAAATGTTAGCTAGATCAACCCAACAAATCACGGACATCTTGAAATAGATTGTTTCAATCAGGTTGGTATTCTGTTAATCTGTCATTCAGATCAGCTGAGGAATATATATCTTGGGTTATGTTGGTGTGTTAGGATGGGCAAGGAGTCATTTAATGGAGCACTGCAATGGGTTGTCATTGCTTGTAGGATAAGAACCAGACTCCTTAACTTGGTCTCTAAGCATCTGCTGGTCTGGTCTTACACCATCCTCCCAGTCATTCTCACTGTGATCCATTCACATTTGGCTTCTTTCAGATTTTCAAAGATGCCGTGTTGCCTCCTGGCACACGTGTGTTCTGTTTGGGTCACTCTTCCCTTCACTCTCAATTTATTAACTTTTACTCTTCCTTTAGATCGTGGCTTGATGTCACTTTCTCTGAAATGCTTTTCCTGATCTCACTAAGTGATTATTTGTGCTAAGAGAACACAGAGTTCATAGCCCTGTTTTTATACTCCATATCACAGTTATGCTTAATATTTTTGCCTCCTCTACTAGAGTCTGCAGGTTGTAAGGCAGAAATCTTGTCAGTTTGTTGTATCACTAGCACAACTGCCTGGCATATAGATACTCGCTAAATATTTGTTGAGAAAATTATTAAATTTTGATTGAGGAAGACTTGGATGGAATGATGGTTTTGGCATAAACAGTGAGGATTTGGACAGCCTTTAAGAGGATGGGAAGGCAAAGAGTGGGTGTCCCCATGGCAGAGGAGACTAGGCAGGACAGTTTAGAGGAGATGCTCCAGAAAGGTGGTAGAGAAAACCTGAGCCATCCACCACCCTGAGGGTGAAGGTTGTCTGGGCAGAGCTGAGAAAGATTGACAGTGTTGGCATTGGGTGCTGTACCTGGGTGAGACTTTCTTCCTATACTTAGTGGCATAAAGAGACAAAATGGAAAACCAGGATTCATATTCTTGAAGGTGCAAATCCAACATCAAGACCCATGGGTGACCAGGCATCATGGCTCCCACCTGTAATCCCAGCACTTTGGGAGGCCAAGGTGGATGGATCACCTGAGGTCAGGAGTTCGAGACCAGCCTCTCCAACATGGTGAAACCCCATCTCTACTAAATATACAAAAATTAGCCAGGCATGATGGCACATGCCTGTAATCTCAGCTTACTGAGGAGGCTGAGGCAGGAGAATCGCTTGAACCTGGGAGGAAGAGGTTGCAGTGAGCCAAGATTGCACCATTGCACTCCAGCAAGACTGTCAAAACAAAACAAAACACCAGTGGGCTATAGCTGAGCATTGGAGTTGGATGGATATGGGGTTTATACTGAGCTTCATTTAGGAAGAAAGGAGGCCGAGGGCGACTGTTGCTGTTTGGACAGTGGATGTGTGGTAGATGGATAGTTCAGCTTGGCTTCAACAATCAGAAACACACAAAGAGCAGGTCCCAGCCTCCTCAGAAGCCTCATCTGGGTCATTATGGGCTAGGGGTCCCAGGCTTGCAGAGACCTTTAAGGAAGAGAAGGTTCTCCTTGAGGTTGTTATGATGCCAAGGCAGATGACGATAGGGCAGAGAGTAATTCCTTTCTCTCTAACATAAGCCCAAATCGGTGCCTTCAGTGACACTTACCATTTTCCATCAATCTCTGTGGAACTGAGGGCTTCCGCAGACCCCTGAGTGAGATTGCCACCTTATGAGCCCCTTCGAGTCTGACCAGGATGTGCAGCCATTCACTGCTCAGTGGCGACCCCTGCTGCTAAGGAGAGAGATGGCAGCACATTCAGAGTTGGTGACATTAATTCTAGTCATGCAACCCGGGGAATTTGGAGCAAGCAGGGGAGGAGTGTGAGGGGATGAAAATGGGCTGAGAAAATCCAGGGAGATCCCTAGTGTTCAGGGTGCCTTGATGAGGTGCTAATGCAGAAAAGAGCTGGGCCTGAACACTCCGTACTTACAAAATCTTCCACAAGCCGCCAGTGTAATCGCTTCATTCCAAAGGTTTGCTAGGAACCACCGCGGTGCCCTCTGAGGAATACCATTGCAAACTTTAACTTTTATTTGTGGAGCTCTCAGTGCTGTTAGGCAACAAGTATTTTTAAAGATACTCCTCTAATTCTCTAGGTTAAAAGTTGCAGTAATCTTAATTAGGGGTGGAGGCTGTTTATGTTTGTTTACATCCTGGGTAGGAATTAGAGTATAGATCCTCCCAGTGGAACCTCTGCTGGGATGCTCTCGAATGCTGCATTCCTGGGTATGTGAGCACCCCTGGTGTGCATGCATTGTGTGTACATGGCAAGGTATCGCGAGGTGGTTCTATGACATTTCTGGACAAAAACTGTATGTGAAGAGAAGGTAGGAGAAAGCAAACTCACAATCAAATAAAAGTAGAGGGGAAGAGATGAGATTGCCGTTGATTATGGGTCTGGCAGCAGATGTTCTACACGAATCCAACTCGCTGCAGCCAGTCTGTTTCTATGGCAACAGAATCAGTAATTATTGAGCCCAGGCACTCCCCCCTTTCTCCCAACAAGGTGGAGGCTGATGAATACGAACTATCTCCAGCCCATCACCAGCTTTTTCTTTTTCTTCTTGTCCTTATTTGTTTTTTAGTTCTTTATAAGAAAAAGTGGGGGGGATATTGAAAAGTACCAAGAAGGGGAGCTATGTGTTTATTGACAAAAGAGCATAGGACACTAAAATAGAAACGAAGTTATTATTTTTCTCTTGTGCTACTCTAAGAGAAAAGCTCTTCCTAGAAAAGCCGATGATCTCTGAAGATGCTAAATAGATGAGCAGGAGTTTCCCTGAAATGGAGGCGCCCTTTGATTGGCTGATCTTTCCTCGACTCCTGCCAATCGGAGCATCCCTGGGCTCCAGCTCCATAAACATAAGCAAAGCTACATGCTTATTCCTCTGGACTTGGAGTTTATACCATTCAAAGGTGTGCGGCGGGTCTCTGTTCACATGGCTCAACTGGAAACCTGTTTCATGAACAAGCTTACTCAGGAACCATCTGGTGGTATTCCAGCACATTGTTCTTCAGGGGGACGACTCTAAGTCGCTTTGTGGTGGCAGCAGCTTAGAATCAGTATTTGTGGTTGGGAAAGATGGACTTACGGGAGCTTGGTGAGTAAACCTCCGTCTCACACATCTGTCCACCGGTATTATCAGCCTGAGCTAAATGTAGCTTTGTCCTATTGTCTGCTGAGAAAACTGAATTGGAACAAGCACATGGAAGAGCGGGCATTCAAGGGTTCCCATGATGTAGGAGACTGTGAATTCAAAAGACTGCATGCTTTGCTTGGGTCTGATCCGATTTGTAGTTGACTGTACATTATACTTGGACATTGGTTGTCTTGTTAGGATTAGTGTAAGGAGCGGAGTTCTGCTTTATTTCCCTGGGTGTTGATGCATTTCAAAAGAAAATGCTTTTAAAGCTACATTAATAATAAGAGTCAACCCTGTGTCTTGCTAGGAAGAGAGAAAAAGGTGCAGGCACGGAGCCCGGAGCCACTTGATTGTGTTGCTGGTATTTGCATTGTGAAGAGAGATGTTATTACAATCGTCTGTCAAACACTTCTTCAGACCCCCAGCCACGGAACGAAGCATCTCTTCTCCGTGTGCCACTGTTCTCTGCTTGGGAAATGTGTAACTGAGCAAGGTCACGTCCTTTCCTTTTATGAAACCTGTCTCCAAATTGAAATGTGTTTTTTAATTAATTGCAAAGATAAAGTGAAGTGCAGTTGGAAAGATTTTAGCAGTCAAAAAGCATGCTTCAAAATGACTCTATTTTGCATCCTTTCAAACCTCTGAAAAACCAGAGAGGGTTTGCAAAGTTATATTCAAGGATTGGCTCTCTGCCAGGAAAGGGATGCTCTGAGCTATTGCTCTGCTCCCTGGGGTTTAATTTTCTGACACTGGTGATGAAATTTTCAATTTCGTTGGGTAGAAACAGGAAGAACAAGAAAGCAGTACTATAAACAGGCAATAGAGGGGCAGCGTGGGGAACGAGAAACTCTTTGCCTGTAGGGACCCTTCTAGCTGCAAACTTAAAAATGTATGTGGCAAGATGCAACCCAAGCACAGAGCAGGATTCCAGATGAACTATAATCATTCTGAACGGGGAGAGGAAAGGTAATGCCATTGGCTTGGGTGCAGAGAGTGGGGCTGAAGTCGGGGCTTCTATCTCTGCCTAAGATCTTTTCCCCTGTTTGTCTCCTGATTTTGAGGATTCATCACTGTTATTTTTTTAAAATGTGATTTCCTGTCTTATGTGCCTGAAAGTGTCATAGCACACTTGATGTCTTCTATTTACCATCCACTTGACTTCAAATAATGGAGAGAGGAAAAGAGAATGAAGCATTATGATCTGGTTTATGAAGAAATGCACACGAACTAGTCAAACGAGAAATCTTATTGGTTTGTCCTTTTTAAAAAATGTCATTTTGCATAGGAGAATGTTGTGGGTCTTCACGTGGCGTTGGAATAGAATTCACTTTATCCTAAATGGGACCTGTGATGAATGGTTTAAGAAACAGAAGAGCTAGGAAGCTTTCGCCTATAGAAGACTCAAGGCAGGGTGAGGGTGACTGGGTGTCTGGAAGAGACCGTCTACTCTGTCTATTAAAGAAGTAGGGCTGACGTTGCAGGAGAGGGAGAATTTCCTAACTGTGGGTGACAATGCGTCGGGGACACCTGGTCACTTAACAAGGTCAGTGACCTGTTTGTTAGCTGAAGGCCTTTCTAGAGATGTAGGCTGCTTTCTGATCCCATGAGGCTCCAGATGGCTGGATACATTGAGAATTCTGCCTGACTGGAAGAGCTTGTGTGCATGTTAACTCTGCCTGCTGCACCACACTCCTCAGTACACCTCGATGCTCGATTTTGAGGAAGTCTGATTTCTAGAGGATGTGCATTAAGTGGCAGTCAGCTCGTTAGAGTCAATGTCCATTTGCCTTGGCCCCTTCTCTCCCCCAGTAGTGTCACTTTACATGAGCGAAGTGCTGGCACCTGTTGGTAAGAATGAGAGAAGAAACCAGCTTTTTATGGAAGCAGTAAAAAATGTTTATTAAAAAAAAATCTAAAACAGTAGTTCTTAAGCTATTATTGGATCATGGAACTCTTTAAGAATGTGAAAGCTATGAACCTCCTCTCTGCTCCCCCCATCCAAAAAAAATGCATTCATGCACAAACACATAACACTTTGATAATCAGGCATTTTAGGGTAAAGCAAGATCCCTGTCCTGGGGAAATAGCCAAGAATGTATCATACCCTGAAGTTCATTGTCTCCTTATTTTCAGATGGGTCCGCTAAATGCTGCAGCCCCATCTCAATCTGTCCTGAGCATTTACTGTGTGCCAGGCACTGCTCAATGCATTTTATATGTAGATAAAATAATCCATTGAATCTTCCAGCAGCCCTAATGGGACTAATTTTTTTTTTACCTGTTTTAGATGAGGAAATTTAGTCACCAAAATATTAAGGACCTTGCTGGTGTTTATCCAGCTAGGAACTGACAAGTGCTTGGTGTTTCATGCATGTCGATGTACTTGTTGCTGCATTCATATGTGGAAGGAGAGTGAGTAGGTAGGGGAAGATGGTTTCATCAGCCTATCAGTCTGTCAAGTGGAGTCAGACCACAGGTAGTTGAATTAAACAATTATCACAATAATTAAAGTAAAATTGAAAAGGCATTTTGGGGTGGTTGGGTGAATTAATAATGCCATGTGGGAAATTTGAGCTAAGTAAAAGCTCATCACAAAATGCCCCATTGGTTGCCCCTTTATGTTACTGTGTGATGCACCATCTCATTCCTGTAGCATTTATTTGCCTGGTATGATTTGGGTCAATTTACCTAGGAGACCAGTTCCTTCTGGGCCATCTGGGAGAGGTGACAGGTTACCAGTGTCCCATGGCTGCCCTTTGCTTGCATTTGCCAGGAATGATTTGCAGTGGCCAAAGCAATGGCGAGGGTGATGAACAACTAGGAACAACCAGGCAGCCAGTTTGGGGGTGCCCATGAACTGTAATGGCTGTGGGAATCACCAGGGCCACCATGCTTTCTCAAGACCTTGTGAGCAGGGGAGGCGGGCCCAGCTCAGAAATAGAAACTATGTTCCTCAGAGTTTGAGGGAGAATTGATGGCTGCTAGGGCAATGTGGAGCTGGATGGGTGTGTGAATCCTCCACTCCTGGTTCAGTCACTGCATCTCCCCTTCTATCTGTTTTATAAATGGATTCACAATGAAGATGTAACAATAAAAAGGGAGAAGGAAGGGGTTAGGCTGCTAGAAGGACAAATAAAAGCTATTCATCTTATCAAGATGTCTTATCTGACATAAAAAAATAAGATTGCAATGCTAAGTGGAAAGGAATCTGTAGGGGTCATGGTAACAGGTTTTTAAAACACAGGTTCTTGGCTATGCTTGCCTAGTATTATGCACTTTCTAGTATTATACGAGGTATGTAAATGTGTAGAAGACATTTTAACAAGTCTACAAAAAATGTACTACAGGGACAATATAGCAGATCTCATTTTACATCGATGCTCTCCAATGGAAATATGATACAAGTTATGTATATAATTTTAATTTTTCTAGTAGTTCACCTGAAAAAAGTAAAAATAAACAGGCCAGTTAATTTTAATGATATGTATTATTTTACCTGCTATGTTTAATTATTATTTCAACATGTATCTACAAAACTATTAACAAAATATTTACATTGAATTTTTCATGTTAAGTCTTTGAAATATGACATGTGTTTTACATTTACAACACAACTCAATTTGGATACTGGATTTTCACAGGAAATCTGTATTTAGATCTCATAAAATTCATAGTTAAAAAAGTAGATTCATCTGCACAAGTTGTTCCAAACATACATCAAAGTTTTCCAATAACTGAATTGAGTATTGGTTTTTAAATTTAAATGAGCTAAAATTAAATAAAATTTACAATTCAGCTGCACAGTCACACTCACCACACTCACTCACCAAGGCTTCCCTAGCCACGTGTTTAGTGGCTACTCTACTGGATGGTGTGGCACTAGGATCTCAGAACATTCCTCGCACACTAGGCCAGTAACTTCTCTCACTCCATCATCATGCCACAGCACCTTTATCTCTTTTACCTCCACAAGGTGCCTGGACCACCTGCTCTGGTAATAGAGAAGCAGAATGTCAGTATTCACAAACATGTTAACTTTTGCTTTCACCATTGCTCATAGTGAACTCAAGATGGACAGCTAAATCTTAGATTCTCCATTACACTGTTTGGCAAGGGAGAATTAAAATAGTATGCTGTTTCCTCTTGCAGAAAGTCGGCACTCATCCATCTGTGGCATTTCTTTTTTCTTCCTTACTTATCTTGACCCTGCTGTTTACTGTGCTCTGTGGCCCCTCTCTCAACTCATTATGGAATGTGGGTTTAATTTTTATTATAAACAAACCATAACTGAGAAGGTAAGTCTGTTACAAGCAGATAATTCTTCATGAAGACAAGTATAAATTCAGGCTAAGGAGTGATTTAATTGCTATCATCTTATTCAATTCTACAAATTTTGTTTAGCGAGAAAATACTGACTAAATAGTTCTTTCAGTTAATTTGGTCTTCAAATCCATGCCTTCAATACCAGATATTATCCTATATCTTCACTCCCCAAAAGATTTAATGTAAAACTCACCATGAAAAAGTAATCAATCTCTTCAATAACTAGATCAAAACCATCCTGCAAAGCCTTCCTAGAGGCATCAGTCTTAGTCTCCTAATGATGTCCCCAGTTGATGATTTCACCCAAACCAAATGGGTGAAATGAGCGAGCTTTGGAAAAGTTTAAGAGGCCTGAGCTTAGAGTGAGCTTTGGCCTCCATTTGCCAAAGCTCACTCTAAGCTCAGGCCTCTTAAACTTTCCTTTAGCTCTATTAAGAATTCTGCAAAACAGTAGGAAAAAAATATTCATGTGATTGAATACCATCTTTCCAATCAGGAATGCCTTCTGACCCAATGGTCCCCATTTCCTGCATTTTGGACAGAATTCCCAAGAATGCCTTGTGAATGTTGGTTGGAGTATATTGTGTGGGTCCTTTACAACTTCTTTCTTTTGATAATATTACTAAACTTTTTGTAGTGAAGCAACACTGGTGGAACAAATAGATTAAACCATAGGCAGGGTTGAATCTCAGAGCAAGGTGAATTGCTTTGCGTATCTGCTGATTTTCAGCCAAGCCAAGGCCTAATGCTCTCAGTCATGAATGGAAATTAGTGATTTGGGATTTCAGTGAGTGCAGAGATGCTGGGAAATAGCTGAACATCACATACGTAAAATTATCGTTACAATAAGTATCTTCGGATTACCACAGGATTTGGAAGTCTACTAATTTGCTAGCTCATTTCAAGCAATCTGTGATATTCTAGAAATACAGGACTAGAAAATTATTCATATGATGACAAGCAGTAATCTGGAATCCAGTGCTTTAAAGTGTGGTTTCTAGCTTAGCATCTAAGTTTTGCAAGTTATTTAACCCTTGTGCTTCTCAGCAACTTTACATGGGTAAACTGAAGTTTAGACTTGGTGACTTCCTGTGTCATATATGTGTCAAACTTCTGAACTATCTATCCGTCTGTCTTCTGGCGCCCATGTTCCATTGAAAATAACAGTCTTTCCAGGTGTATCCAGATTGAGCTTCAGAATCCTTCTTAACACAGCACTAAGTCAACCACTAGTGAGATATCAGAATTGTTTTACAGCTGAAACTGATTTTTCATCCCTCTCTTATGTCCTTGCCTCAGCTCAGTGCCTTGTGCAAGACTTTGAAAAAAAAGCATACAGGGAATTATCATCAGTATGCAGGGTTTTGGTGATAAGGCAGACAGCTCTTTACTCATCCTCTTGCTCAGCTGTTCCGTGGAGGTGTTGCCATCTGACAAGGAGGGCTGCAGCCTTGCGCTTTGGGAGCTCACTTCTCTTTTCCTTTGAGCTGTAAGTGATGAGAGACCTGTCAAGGAGAGCTGTTCACTGGCATCATTCCCAGACCTGGAAGTATAATGAAATAAAGTTTCTTTCCAACTTGGTTGGAATTCTTGCAGCTGAACATTTAAGATAGCATCTGGGGCAGTTCTGACATCCACTTGCCTGTTTGGAAAGAAACATCCATCAGCTAATGGAACTCAGGCCTTCACACTGGTAGCCCAAGTCAGGGCTGCTCTGGGCAACTCAGTTCTCACTAGAGTCATCTAGGCCACAGGTCCCAGCAGGTGAGATGGAGCCCCCTCCTTGCCTAATGAGCCAGCAATTTGAAGTCTGCATTTCAGAAACTTTGTCATATACAAAGAGGGATATCAAAGCAGGAGCTGGTTTGAAAACCACCAACATTGGTACTGTTCCTAGACGTAGACTACTTAATGCTAAAGGTTCCGGGGCACTCTTTCTAGTACCATGAGGGTAGTAGCAGAGCCACATCTTTCAGCTTTAGAGATTGATGGGGGGGACAAGGGATAAAAGCCGCGTCCTAGATTCCCTGAGCCAGGGTCAAATATCTGGGCAAAGTAGGCATAAGAAGCTTTGCAAAGACCACCTTATGAGCCATGCTTCTGTCCCCTCTAAAATTTTCTGAGAACTGGGTAGAGGGACTCCTTAATCTCTCTGAACCTTAGCTTCCTCATCTGTAGAAAGGGAAGAAGGTACATTTCCCATAAGGCTGTTAACAAATGAAAATATAAATGATGTATGTGTGAGTGATTAGTAAATTATAATATGTATGTGAGGGGAAAATAGTCTGATTCCATCCCTTGGGTAGAAGCCATTTATTTTTCATGTCTCACAGAATGTCTAGTTCTGCTCTTTTGCCATGGAAGTTTCTGTCTACTTTCAGATTATTCTCCTAAATAATCCTCGGACACTACCCCAACCCTCTAGCATTAAAGGCCACTCAGAGAGAAAGGCACTACACTTACAAGCCAGGGCCTGGGTCAAGTTTCAGCATAGCCACCAAGTAAGATTTAGGTTTTGCCATGTTGCCTCTCCAATCTTTAGTATTTTTTCTCCTGGATAAAAATATGGATCTTATCGACTCTACCTGGTACATAGAAATGTTTAGAGAGCACATTTATTAATATATCCCATGTACTCTGTGGATTGTAAAATAAGGGCTTACTATTATGCTTCAAATCTAATATCTCCTAACAACTCATCTGCGTTTATTGAGGAGGAATAATTGGAAACCTATTTCTAGGGTAGCAGAAGCTCCAGAATGTGGAGCTACAGTGATGTGTAGTTTCCTGGTTTTGGAAGCCAGTCAACATCAAATGATATTGTGCTTCTAGGGAGATGCCTGGCGGCATTCAAGAAGGCTGTGACCTGCCATAAATAATCGGTGGCTTTTACATTTGTAAGTCAAGGTGTTCTTGGTCTCGGCAGATGGCCCACAAATCTTTCTGGATAGCTGAGCTTTAGCCATCCTATCCCAACTCTTTCTTCTTCTTGAAGGCATAATGAAAGCTTTGAGAAACATGTACATTTTTGGTTCTTTCACATTGCAGGTTCCCAGCCACTTCTTGATGACTTTCTTCTCCACACCCCCTCCACTCCCGCTGGCCATGCACTTCATACCCATGATGTATTCTGTCAAGAGAGGAGAAGGGGTGATTTCTTTCTCTGTCACATCTGGACATCTATTTACTGTAAACTTATAGCAGCCTAGATCTTGAAGTAACCTAAGTCCTAGGATGTCAAATAGATTTCATCTGGTGACAACTTAGGTCCCCCGGTGTGGCTTCCTGGGGCTCTACATCTGGGCTCCATGAGCCAACAGGGAGTGAGGGGAGTGTAGTAGCATGCAGTTACCTTATTACAGGTAAAGAAAGTGAGGTTCAGAAACATTCATTGACTTGCTAATATCCACTGTTAACAAGAGACAAAGTTCACATTTTCTTGCTCAATTTATTCAACAATCAATGTTTGCTGAATGCCAACCCTGTATCAGGTACTGTTCTAGGCCTTGGGATTCCCAGCTGTGAGTATATATGGATTAACCTGCATGGAGATTTCTTTTTCAGGCAATCATTAGCCTCAGAGTTGGAATTCCCCAGAATATGGAAGCTACAATAAGAAAAAATTTCAACAAACCATTTATTTATGTATTCACGAAGTCATCTGTGCATTCACCTATGCGTTCATTTCCCTGCCTATTTACCTAAAGAAAATTTATCCACTTTCAAAAACTGGGCCCTTGTAAGAGCTGTTTGAAAACTACTTGAAAGTAATCGGTGAAAACAAATTGTCCAACAGCTGTCTTTGCCTTCTGCCCTCCTTCCCCTCTAAACACCTAAGAGAAACTGAACTGTAAAAACAAATTCAAGAGGTGTACGCTATCCTAGTTTCACAAAGCAACCTACAAGGAGAAACCTGGGCGGACCAAATTTTTTCTACTTTATCAAAAGTTTCTGAACTGTTAGAACTGTTAAGGGAGAAAGAATTTGCAACTAAGGTGATCTAGAACTGTTGCAATTCCATGTGACTTGGGTAGAAGTATAAATGGCAATGGATATGAAAGTCTCTTATCCCCAAATTTGAACACTGTAGGTAAATATACAATAATCCTATCCACTGTGTGTGGTGATCTGTCTCTGTCTACCACTCTGACTCCCCATTACTTGCCTCAAGGCCAGACCAATGTCAGAAACACTTGCACTGATGGTTTTAAGAGCTGTACTCTCTGTGTGCCAGGCATTTTGCATATTCCTTTAGTGGGATTTCGTAAACCTTTTTAAAAATGTTCAGGTAGTGATTATTTTAAAATTACCACATGGCATGCTCTGTCAAGCAACAAGTTTTATGGAAGAGTACATCCTCCTATGCTCAAAGGATAGAGGGCCAGACTCAGGGAGACTCTAATTCTCAGTCTCTGTCCTTTTCCTAACAGTTTCAGTAGCGTGTTAAAAGCAGTGTTAAAAGGCATTTTATCCCCTTTTATAGATAAGGAAACAGACACAGAGAGAGTTAACTTATTATCTGGTTAGTAAGTGGCAGAGTGACGTTCAAATCCAAGTGTGTCTTGATTCCCAAGCCCACGTTTTTACTGAGGTCAGGTGCCTCCATTTCAACACCAACTGTACGTAGATCTATAGCTAATACACTGGAAAAGTAATCTTCAACCTGGGTGCTCATTCTCCTGAACGGTGTGAAGACTTTTCAAGGGAAAGGAAGGCGTGGATAATTAGCCTTTCAATAATCCATTTTCAGATTATCAGTTTCCACATGTACATTAAAACTGATCATCTTGCAACTGCACCTGTGGCTTTCACACCAACTTTTCCCAACCACTGTTCTCCCTCTTGATAAAAGAAAGGCCCCTGCTCACCTCCATCAGGTCTTACTATGTGTTGCTCAAAGTATATAAACCTTCTCTGAGAGCCAAACAAAAGGACTTATGACTTATCTTTTAAATAAGGAACCATAAGTGGGTCCCTATCACATTAAGAGATGTGTTCCCAATGGGATACTTCTCTTGGGTTTGGAAATTATGTATCAAAATTTGTAATAAAGTCTGGTTTTAATTAGTTTATACTAATAATAATTATGCTGTTAAGCTCAATCAAGAAGAAAAGTTTTATCAGAGCCTTCTGTTCACAGGAAGTATTTTTTAAGTTAGATTTCAGTGTGTATGTGTTTTTGTTTCAGAGAAATATGATAGGATGATTAATAAAAGATTTTTAAGCATAAAACTCCATTATGATAAAATTCTATATGAGTAGAATTGAGGTAGAGTGGGGAAAATGGGAAGTAAAATGGGAGTTTGGGTTCCAGGTCAGGCATTAGTGGATGATGGCCTGTGGGCCAAATATGGCCCACTGCTTGGACTTGTAAATACATTTTATTGGGACACATCTGTGCCCATTTTTCCGTGTAATGTCTGTGGCTTCCTTCATACTACAGTGGCACAGTTAAGTAGCTGTGACAGAGACTGCCTTGAAAGCCTAAAATATTTAGTATTTGGGCTTTTACATAAATCCTACTGACCCCTATTCAAGGAGGAAAATAATGATTACAATTTCCAACTATTCGAGAAGAGATTATTCGTGTATTTTTAAGTGAGTCATATGGATCTCAAATTACTATTGTAAGTATATTCAACTATATATTGAAAAGATGACACACAGTTTTATCTTTTTTTTTTTTTTTTTCAGACAAGTGTCACTCTATTGCCCAGGCTGGAGTGCAGTGGTATGATCTCAGCTCACTGCAACCTCCGCTTCCTGGGTTCAAGCAATTCTTCTGCCTTAGCCTCCCAAGTAGCTGGGATTACAGGCATGCGCCACCACGCCTGGCTGATTTTTCTATTTTTAGTAGAGATGTGGTTTCACCATGTTGGTCAGGCTGGTCTTGAACTCCTGACCTCAGGTGATCCACCCGCCTCGGCCTCCCAAAGTGCTGGGATTATAGACGTGAGCCATGGCTCCCAGCCAGTTTTCTTTTAAATGTCAATATTGTAGTACACTGAAAATTATATTCTTTGAAACTGTTTCAACTTTGATGAAAATTTTCTGTTGTTTTGTTTTTGAGACTCACTCTGTCACCCAGGCTAGAGTGCAGTGGTGCGATCTCAGCTCACTGCAACCTCCGCCTCCCGGATTCAAGCAATTCTCCTGTCTCAACCACCCAAGTAGCTGGGATTACAGGTGTGTGTCACCATGCCTGGCTAATTTTTGTATTTTTTTAGTAGAGACGGGGTTTCACCATGTTGCCCAGGCTGGCCTCGAACTCCTGACGTCAAGTGATCTGCCTACCTTGGCCTCCCAAAGTGCTGGGATTACAGCTGTTAGCCACCATGCCTGGCCTGATGAAAAATTTCAACTGTTGACTTAAAAATGTCTGAGCGATACATATAGTTTTTAAAATAGGGAGTGGGGAGATCACTGCCTTAGAAGACAGGATCACGAATGTGGCTTCCATAGTTCAAGACCATCCTAATGATGGGCTGGAGCTTGTTTCCTTCTCATGGAGCAGATTGAGGCCTATGTGGGCATCTCAGCCCTCACTCAGGCTATTGTTCTGCAACTTAGAGGGTAGCTGGTAGAGACATAGGGCCCTAATGGGACATTGTCAAAGCACAGTCTCCTAAATGCCAGGCCTCAGTTATATAGATCAGAAAAATTTTCCCTGTACTGGTCTTCTGATTAGCCAGCTAGGGGAGAAAAAGAACAGCAGTCTCGCTCCAGGAGGCAGAAGGCTGGCCTTTATCAGGATGTACCTGTAGGATGAATGGGAGCCTGCACCATGCTCTGGCTTCACCGATTGGGTTGTACCACTCAAGTGGACATTTAAGCCTGCTTAGAAACCTTGATGCATGTTATAGTTTGAAATATGTCCTCCTCAAAAATATATACCAGAGTCCTGGCCTGGCATGGATGGCTTACACCTGTAATCCCAGCACTTTGGGAGGCCGAGGTGGGTAGATCACCTGAGGTCAGGAGTTCGAGACCAGCCTGGTCAACATGGCAAAACCCTGTCTCCACTAAAAATACAAAAATTAGCTGGGTGTGGTGGTGGGCGCCTGTAATCCCAGCTGCTCAGGAGGCTGAGGCAGGAGAATCACTTGAAACCGGGAGGTTGAAGTTGCAGTGAGCCAAGATCGCGGCATTGTACTCCATCCAGCCTAGACAACAAGAATGAAACTCTGTTTCAAAAAATAATAGATATAAGGCCGGGCGCGGTGGCTCACGCTTGTACGAGGCTGGCGGATCACGGGGTCAGAAAGGAACCACGACGAAACCCTCTCTACTAAAAAACAAAAAAAAAAAAACCGGCTGGTGGCAGATCCAGTGTGACTAGTGTCCTTATAAAAAGGGAATATTGGATGCAGAGACAGACATGCATAGAAGGAAGATGATGTAAAGAGTGACACAGGGAGGAGACAGTCATCTACAGGCCAAGGAGAAAGGCCTGGAACAGAGCCCCTTACAGCCTTCAAGAGGAACTGACCCTGCTGATGCAGACTTCCAGCCTCCAGAACTGTGAGACAATGAATTTCTGTTGTTTAAACCACCCAGTGTGCCATACTTCATCATGGCAGCCCTAGCAAACTGATAGAGTGCACTCAAAAGCACAGATTCTTTTCATGGACTTTCCAAAGCCCAGGGACTTCTGTTTCTTCTAGCTGTGTTTTGAAATTGCCACATGGCATGGGTCATCAGGATACGAATTGTTATCTCCTTCCCCTAAGAGCAATTAAGGTCAAAGACTGGAGCCAGAGCTCTTGGGTTTAAGTCCCATTAGCTGTGTGACCTCTGGCCCAAATGTTGTCTCTTGTAAAATAGAATAACAGTACCTGCTTAGATTACTTGGAGGACCAAGTGAATTAATAACATGTAAAACCCTTGGTGCTCGGCACATAATAAGTGCTCGACAATGAAACGTTCATTGCCATTGTTGGGGGGCCAGAAAGCAACCACTGCCTGAGAGCACCCCAGACCCATGAATCACACAGCAAGAAAGAAAGCCCGCATGCTCCCCTGGAATTCTAGAAGTTTTATTTGTGAAATTACCTTACAAATTTTGGAGAGGTTTAAAAAAATCTCTGCTTGTCTTTTCTCTAGTTTTATCTTGTCTTATTCTTGGAAAAGTTAATATTTGAGAATAGCTAGCATGTCCTATTAATCCCTTTTTTAAAAAAGGATCCGCTCTGACACCAGTTGGCAGTTAGGTTTCATCAGTCACTCGAGATTATGGATTAACTCACTGATCTTTTTACCCTTTGAGCTAATTAGCCTCTGGACAAATACCGCTAGTCACAGAGGCCAAGCACAGCTGACCAAACACATTTCAAAGAGTAAATTTAGTGAGTAAATAACGCCAGGCTTAGATCTCTTGGTAATACTGCTTTTCTGAATCACTGGAATCTGGATGATCTTTCCTTCCCAGGGAGAGATGGAAGTGTAATGTTTACAACCCTTCAAACCAACAGAAAAAAATGTAACGAATTAAGTCAGCTACTTCCTCCCTTAACTCCTCCTGTTCCCCCATTTAAAATGATTTCTTTTCTTATGTCTTCAAATAACAAGCTCAGTTTGACTTTAAATGGCTTAAGTGTATCCTTTGGGACGGTTGTTTAATAGACCTCTCTCAAAGGGAGGCTTCCCTGGATGCCCAGCTGAAATGTAATTTTTCTCAATTTAATTTAATTATCACCACCTGCCAAAACTTTCTCTCACCTCCACAAAGCACCTTGAATGGTTCATGCTTCACCTTGGTGGTAAGGCCTGTTAAGTACTTGTAGATAATTATCCTTTTAATGTTTGGTGAAACTCAATATTTCTAGACCTTTCTTTCTTTGCTAAAGAAGACTTCTCCAGGTAGTCCTTTCCAAGCTCCCTTCAAGTTATGATGATTCATACACACAACTTCACCAGTGAGGCCTCCATACCTGGGTTTCCACAGTTGCAGGGAGAACATCTCCCAAGGGTGGGCCCATCTCCTTGGCAATGGCAGTGAGGATGGTGTATCCATTCTGATGTCCAGCTCTGTCAGGTACCAGGATGCTGGAACGGCAAGGCTCCTGGCCTCTCTCCTCATGTCTCCCTCATGTGAGCAGCCTTATCCTGTGCATCCATGTTCTTCTGAATGCCATGTTTCTTCCCAGTCCCACTCTGGAGAAGCAGGAGTTTCAGATTGAGTGGCCAGCTCTGACACTGCACAACCACATACCTAAGTAACTCAGGTTTTGTTTTTTGTTCTTGCATTGAGGAAAAGAGAAGACAGGAAGCTATTGTGCTCTCATTTCAGAAGAGTGGTAAAAGTGTGGTCATTTTGTCACTTGTCACCAGTATTCAGTGGTTCAACAAAACCTTTATCAAGTGAATACTACATGCCTAGTAATGTGCCAGGGACGTGGAAGGAATTCAAAAAGAATACAATCCAGCTTTTGCTCTCAGGGATCTTAGAAAACAGTGAAAAGCTTATAAGATTGTAAGCAACATTAGCTAGTTAACCACAGAGTGGGAAGCCTCCAGTGGACTAAGTTGCAGTCCACTGTTTTGTGGCTACCACATTTGGAAAAAGCACACTCCACACTGGCATGGTTTTCCCAACCAGGTTATCATGTCTGCTGCCCATCTGCATCTGGATGAATTGTGTAATATGATTTTATTGTATAGAATGCATGCATCTGTGTGTATCTGACAGAGGAAGATTACCAAGAAATAATTTGAAGGTATTAGGACAGCATACAGCATATGATCCCTGGTGTGTGTGTGTGTGTGTGTGTGTGTGTGTGTGTGTGTGTGTGTGTGTGTGTGTGTGTGTGTGTGTGTGTGTGTGTGTGTGTGTGTGTGTGTGTATTAAGTGTATGAATGTATTTGTGTGTGTGTGTGTGTGTGTGTGTGTGTTTACATATATAAGGAAAGCCTGAAAAATGAATACAATGCTATCAAGAGTGGATAATGCTGGAGAATGAGACTGGAGAATCCAGAAGAAGAGTTTTATTTTTAGTATAGTATTTTTCAGTACCTATTTTTACTATCAGTATATTTTGACTTTTATAATAATTTTATTTAACCATCAAAGTGACTTCTTGAAAAATATAAATCTTGTTAAAATATTAGTAAAAATAAAACCCCTTACAATAATATGAACAACAGGGAAGCGACTAAAGGGGTTCATAAAGGGAATGTTTTACTCTTGACTTTAATTATTAAAGAAATATGATTTATTTAGAGTTTGTTTTGGAAATATTTAAAGCAGTGATTTTAATTCTTTACTGGATATAGTCACCTTTTGAGTCTTTTAAAAATTAAGACCCAGCCCCAGGATCGTCCCAGATTTTCTAAGCCAGAATTTCAAGTGAGGCTTAAGCAAGGGTGTTTTTAAACAGCACACACCCCCCCCTCCCCACACCCCCACCACATACTACACACATATACCACCAGCAGCTTCCTCAATCAATTCTGATGTACACCAACTTAAGGCATAAAACTAGGGAAGTGATGAAAGCAGGGGGAAGCAATTGTGGCTGTAAACATACTGAGTTAAACTTCCTGTGAAATGACACAGATCTTAAACTGGGTTGAAAAACAATATACAATATCATGAATATTGAATTCACCACATATCACTATCACCCAAATATGAGAAAAAGCTAGAAATGCAAGAAAAAACAAAAATATAGCTGGACTGACATTCATTACACTATTACTCTATTATGTTAAAATATAATATATAGAATACTTCAATATTATAATTAATGTGTCAACTAATAGGTAGGTACATACTGAATTGATACCCTCCACTGAGAGTATGCCTTATTTTTCAGTATCCATGCAACTTTTTCAAAAATGCATCACTTACATGGCTAAAGATCCTCAATAAATTCTCAAAGGCTTTTAAATAACCACTGAACCAAAGAGGAAATCTAAACTGCTACCAAAGATTACAAAAATGATGACAGTGAGAACATCGCATGCCAAAACTTATGGGATATAGCCAAAGCTGCCCTCATAGTATATTTGTAGCCCCAAAATTATTATTTTTAAATTATTTATATAGAAAGAATGAAAACAAATGAACTCAGGATATAACTCATTTTGGAAAATAACAACAAAAGCACCCAAAGAATATAAAAGGAAAGATAATGAAAGGCAATAAACTAGAAAATAAAAGAAATAATAGAATCAATAAGTGAATCTAAGAACTATTTCTATTAAGGCAATTATTTAATAGAAATAATTGACAATTGACATTGACAATCTATCAAATAAAATGTACAGAAAATGTAACAATTACAAAATTTAATTGAAAATGACATCGAGACATAGAGCTGATTAAAATATTATTAATGAATTTAATGGGTGGCAATATGCCAGTGTGCTTTACAAAGCTCAGTTAGTACACCCAGACACGCATGGCTGCACAAACAAAATAACTATAGGTTATCTGTGAATAATATATTTGGGATAAAATATATACATTGCTAATAAAGCAAAGTATCATACTTTGCCAGTTGAAGTATAGATTAGTACAGTCTTTCTGAAAATGGCAATATGTATTAAGAACTTAAAATTTTCTGTGATATGTATCCTTATATTCCAAGTCAAAGACTTTATCCTAAGAAAATCAGAAGTGCAGGGCCGGGCGCGGTGGCTCACGCTTGTAATCCCAGCACTTTGGGAGGCCGAGGCGGGCGGATCACGAGGTCAGGAGATCGAGACCACGGTGAAACCCCGTCTCTACTAAAAATACAAAAAATTAGCCGGGCGTGGTGGCGGGTGCCTGTAGTCCCAGCTACTCGGGAGGCTGAGGCAGGAGAATGGCGTGAACCCGGGAGGCGGAGCTTGCAGTGAGCCGAGATTGCGCCATTGCACTCCAGCCTGGGCGATAGACCTGGGCGATAGAGCGAGACTCCGTCTCAAAAAAAAAAAAAAAAAAAAAAAGAAAGAAGTGCAGAATAAATATTCTTTGATATTTTAAGAGAGACCTTAGGAAGACTCATGTCACTGGAGTGAGCTGATGATATTAATGGTTGTGGGGAGAAATAAAACCAATAGAATGATTTCATCTAGAAAAAAAAGCATGGAATTATAAACTTAAAAATAATTCTGGAAGATTCTGCACCACAATGTTAACACTCATTATTGGAGTGTAAGGATTACAAGTGATTTTTAACTTCTTCCTTTTATTTTTGTATTTGTTCCTAATATTATTCAATTAGAAGGTAATATTTCTATAATTAGATAATAAACTTACTAAAACAAAAATTTAATATAAAAATAATTGAAGGGTTATAATAACAGGCAAAGCACATAAAAAAAATCATGCCTGCATAATATATTGAGACTGAGGATGCCACCAAATCCTGATGTTCCCTGGTTAGTTTACTTTCCATTTCCCTGAAAGGGGCATGAATGAGAGGTGGAGGGAGAAGATATTAGCTAGGATGTGTTCTCTTTCCAAAGCCTGAATTCTTTTTTATTTCATATTTCCATCATTGGGTCTTTTATCATTAATCTCTAAGATGTCAGCTGTTCATCACCAGGTGCCTGAATCCCTACCAGAAACTCCTTTTGGTATTACCTATCCAGGGACACGGATTTCTCTTGCTCTTTCCTTTCTCTGTCCTTTCTCTCCCTGAATCTGAGCTTCTTTCTGGAAGTGGTCAGCAGCACCCTCCCTTTGCCAGAAGTGCAAAGTTTGGCCAACACTCCCCCTAGTGGCAATTTAACAAACTCCCGAACTGACCAACCCAAAAGCCAAGGACGAGCACTGATGCCACGCTGGGTTAACTGGGGCACTTGTTAATTAAAGACATATCACTGGGCCCTACCTCAGGAGTGTGGCCCAGAAATAGGTATTCTTTTTTAACAAGCATGTAAAGCATGGATTTTTGTCCCATTTATACCCTTCCTTTGTCATTTTTATGGAATACATAGTGATTGGGATTCAGTTTTTTATAGTACTGAATGTGAAAAAAACATTCAAGCTTCAAATCAATTGGCCTAGAGCATATACTTATATATATTTTAGAGAAGAGAAGCAATATGATAAGAGATAAGCTCTGGTAAACTAAATATACATTTCTAAAAAGAATAGAGACCAGAGGCGTTTGTTATTAATGTCCTCCAGTGAACACTTGTGAAAAGACTAGCTGCTACTTTATTCTACCTGAAGCTACGTCAGTGTATGAATTACAACCAAGCACGTTATACCTTGGCACTGTTGCTTTCTTATTCTCCATGTCTATTTCTAAACATCCCCTATACCTGAAATTTGTTCTCCAGTGGCCAGCGAGCCAGCCTCTTTGGAGCAGCCTGCTGATTTAATCGACATGCTGCTTATCATGTTTTCCAGATGGTTAATGCATCTCTTAAATAAAACTGGCCCTAATTTGAACTGGTGTTTCTATTCTGGTCCTTTCTGAAGAACAATTTGTCTTACGGTCAAAGTTTCTTTTTCATTATTTCTCTGTAGGCTCTGGTGATGTCTTTTTACCACTTCTTTGTTCAAAACTGTCAAGTGGCACATTAATTCAATTCATTGATGCTAATCATACATGGAGGAAAAAGAAGACAGTTCATATTAATATCAACACATTCCTCAAATCATTTATCACTTACACGTAAAGTTGTAGAGAACAGATTTGTCAGAATTATTGATTGAGAAAGGAAAGAACCCTTTGTTGTAGAACCATAGATTGGTGTTTTCTCTTCATTGCTGCTTCTGCTTCGAGAAGGAGTGTAATCTTGTCATGTGAAACAGCATTATTTGGGGAGCAGTAGATACAGGCCAAGTTTTTAGGAGTCTCACTTAAAAACCCGTGGTCTTAATATTCAGTGTTACACAAAGGATTCCAAATATAAATAACCTTCATGCTGACCCATAGATTCAGGTCTGATTCCCATTTCACAAATGGGAATACGAACAAGGTATACAGTTAGGTCGTATAAAAGTGACATTAAACTCATATTGGCAGAATGCCATTGTGGCGTGACTTCTGCAATAATGAATGGCTGAAAGTAGGCAAGATAATGTAAGACTTGAATGGGGTTGCATTCTGAAAGGAAGGCAGCCAGAGGTCCTGAGAATTAAATGGAGGAGCTGCAGTAAAAATATGGCTCTATTACACCAAGCATTTTCCTCTTTTCCTTTCCATTGCCTGTCTGAGATGATTTGGCAGAGTTTAAAAATAAATGAAGTGTATTCATTTTTCCTTCAGAGTTTTGCTTTGAAGGCATTTGGTAAGGGGACACAATGAAATATGAACACAGGCAGGATGGAGGATCAAGACATCAAAATGTAAGCATTATATCCAACATATATATCCTTATGTGGGGAGGTATGCTTGCTTCCAATTAAGGTCACATCATACAGGCAGATGTGATGCTTCCAAGCAGTGTTAGTGATCTGCTAGGTAATGCAGAGGAAATGATGTGTTTGGAATGTTTTTTTTTTCCCCATTTGTACCTTTCCACTGTCTTCTTTATGGACTGCAACATGTAATGATTGGGATTAGGTTTTTTATGGAAACTTGATTTCAATTTTCAGTACTGACTAGAGACAGGATTCTTTTGCAGGCATATCAGTTATGTTGATCATTGCTTTTCACATTTTATTGTAGCTGCCAAATCCTTATTATAAACAGAGTAGAACCCTACATATAAAACCCACAAAAGGGCAACTCTGAGGGAAACCAGGTTGAGCATCTCAGCAATTCCCCTTACTGAGCCATTTTCTCCAGTGCCTCCCTCTCTTCTCCCATAGCCAAGTCCAAAAACAATCTTCTAGGAGAAAGAACAAGGTTTCTTCTGTATAACCTAGGGGAAAAGTGTCTTTAATTATTCATTCATTCTCTGCTGGAACAAATGTTTATTCGGTGCCTATGATAAGCCAGGCCCTCCCTCTTCTAGACACTGGGCTGCAGTAGTGAGGAGGAAAGACAAGGGGACTGTCCTCAGGGAGGCAGCAGGGGAGGCAGCCAGGCCACCCCAGCCATGATGCCATGAATACATTAAGAATGGGGAGAAACGGATCTTAGGGAGGGAACTCACGGGGAAAGGATGGTTGGGTAAGGCCTGTGGAAGAAACTGGGATGCTGAGGAAGAGTGGCCACATCAAGAGCTTGGGAAAAAGTGTTTCAGGCTAGGAAAGCTCCTGGAATCCCAGAGACAGAGGTATTCAAGGAATGGGAAGATGGCCAGAGCCCATCCTGGAAGTGGGATGCTGGGGGTGATAGTGGCCAAGAGGTCAGAGCGAAGCAAGACCAGTTGGAGAGCATGTACTAGGCTGTGATGGAAACTCAGTATTTTTCATTTTAAGTTTGCATTTAACCTTGGTTTGTTTATTATTAAACATCTTATGACTAAGCTGTTTATATTTGTATTCCTTCGACTTCCAAAATGGCTTTGTGGTAACTCATGTATGCGTTGTATATGCACAGGTTCATTTGGTTCATAAAAGCTCTAGACCATGTGGAGGAAGAAGGAAGTAGTAGAAAAAAACAAAAAAAGAAAAGAATGGCTTACATAATTCTAATTAGTTAAAAAAGGAAGGCCCTTCATTCTTAAGGAAAGAAACATCTACTACTAAATTCTAAACCTAATGTACAGACCTAAGTTTCCAAATTACGGTGGTTCCACTTAAGATTTTCAACTTTATGATGATGTGAGAGCGAAACACATTCAGTGGAAACCATTCTTTGGGTACCCATACAACCATTCTGGTTTTTACTTTCTTTTTTTTTTGAGACGGAGTCTCGCTCTGTCACCCTGGCTGGAGTGCAGTGGCGCAATCTCGGCTCACTGCAAGCTCCACCTCCCAGGTTCACGCCATTCTCCTGCCTCAGCCTCTCCGAGTAGCTGGGACTACAGGCGCCCGCCACCACGCCCGGCTAATTTTTTGTATTTTTAGTAGAGACGGGGTTTCACCGTGGTCTCGATCTCCTGACCTCGTGATCCGCCCGCCTCGGCCTCCCAAAGTGCTGGGATTACAAGCATGAGCCACCGCGCCCGGCGCTGGTTTTTACTTTCAGTATAGTATTTAATAAATTACATGAAATATTTAACTCTTTATTATAAAATATACTTTACGTTAGATGATTTTGCTTACCTGTAGGCTAATGTAGGTGTTCTGAGCATATTTAAGGTAGGCTATGCTAAGCTGTGATGTTCAGCATTACGTGAATTTTCAACTTAAAATTTTTTCCACTTATGTTGGGTTTATTGGGACATAATCTCATTATAAGTCAATGAATATTTGTATTGCACTGAGTCTTATACAATAATTCATCAATAATTCTCTTTATGAATATTAAATGCCAAATATACAAAAACTATTGTCACTCTAGGGAATGCAAGCCTTAATCAGACATAAATTCTGCCTTCCTGGATCTTTCAATTTAATAGGATATATAAAGAACCTACACAAATAACTGTACTACAAGACAGCAGATACAAATATTAGTTTTCATAGGATCTAAAGGTAGGTTATCTAATTGCTTTCTGTCAATTTCAGATATCACATTAAAGCATGACTCTGGGACAGTTCAAGGTGAGGGGAAAGAGTTAAAGTAACCCGTCAGGTTTATAGCTTTTCTGTAATCAAGGACTTAACACACAGTACCCAGGGGCAGGGCAGAAGGGCAGGTTATTTAAGATGTCCTTCAAAGTTGACTGTCCCAGGAGTCTGGGACACAGATGTTCTGCATAACTAATTAAAGACACATTGGGTATAGACATATAGGTGACAAATCAACACTGTTACGAAATTTCAGTGGTGCTTTTTTCCTATTAAGGCATATGTTTTATATAGAACTAATTCAATCTTACAGGTGAAAATTAGAAAAAGTAGGCATCCTAAAAGGAAAAATGCCTCTAATCCATCCACCCGAAGAAAAACTGCAAGTATTTTGGTATTTATCTCTTAGACATTTTTCTGTGTTTGTGTGAGGGGAGTATCACACTATCCCAACTTTTCTGTGGTCCCTTTTCCTCAACTCTGTTCACATCAAGACATGCAGTTCAAAGATGCCTTTATTTATTTATTTATTTATTTATTTATTTGAGATGGAGTCTCGCACTGTCACCAGACTGGAGTGCAGTGGCGCGATCTCGGCTCACTGCAACCTCTTCCTCCCGGGTTCAAGTGATTCTCCTGCCTCAGCCTCCCGAATAGCTAGGAGTACAGGGGCACGCCAGCACACCCAGCTAATTTTTGTATTTTTAGTAGAGACAGGGTCTCACTCTGTTGGCCAGGATGGTCTCGATGACCTCGTGATCTGCCCGCCTCGGCCTCCCAAAGTGCTGGGATTATAGGCGTGAGCCACCGCTCCTCAAAGATGGCTCAAAGATGCCATTATTAATTATTACATGACACTCAAGTGTGTAACTATCAGGATTTATTTAACCAGTCTTCTAGAGTTGACACATAGGTTGTTCTCAATTGTACACTATTAAAAACAATACTGTGTGAACATTCTTTAAAATACATCTTTTCTCACTTTTCCAATTTTCTGTAATACTTCTCTAATAGTGGAGAGAACAGTGATTTGTGATTCTACATCTTACTAAGTCACATACATACCCGAAGCTTTTATTTAAGATCTTTGTTTATTGATGCTAACTGCAGACAATGCTAAGGTTTCCTTTTTGCAGAAGGAAGGAGGACTTCAAAGCACCTAAGGAGCTCATGAATTTTAGATTTTCCTTTGTTGTGCTTTTCTTCCCACCCGCACCCCACCCCCATTAATTCCCTTAGATGCATAACTCAAGCCAGAGCTTGGAAGGCGCTTTCAGCTCCTTCTGTTTGCTCAACACCTACCACATCCAATTAGTCACCAAACTCTACATTCTTCCTCCTAAAAAATGCCCTCTCATGCTTACCTTCTTCCCACATCATTCATCTTTCCCCGATATTTTTCTGTAGTGACCTAGGGTCACTACAGGAACTTCTTCAGTGCTCTCCGCTTCTTGGGTTTGGCCCCCATGCTAATCCATCTTCCATACTTCATTTTCATGTCAATCTCATGATGCACTCCCCTGCCTCAAAGTTTTTAATGGCTCCAAATTATTTTCTAGATACACTTCAAACTCCTCAGCTGGACATACCAGCCTTCATTTCTGGATCAAGTCACCGAGGCTGAGGCCTGAGAATCGGTATTCTTTAAACTTCCCCTGTGATTTCAGTTCAGGCAGCTTGGCTCTTCAGGGGCCCCCAAAATGGGCACTGTGGAAATACTGGTCTGCTTGGAACCGACACTAGGTCATGAGGCCAGTTAGAGCTGGAAACTTCCCTAAGCTACAGCCAAAAATTTTCTAGTACAGTGTGGCTATTTTAGGAATAATTTGAAAAGCATTTCACCAAAGAGCAGCATTTTTGCAAGTATAGATTTAAAGATCATTTCCATTTAGGAAGCCTAGTTTATTTTTTATTTTTGGGGTATGAAGGCTTTTCTTGCTGGGTCAAGATTTTTTGCTTCTCTGCTAATGCAAAGCAGGTAGTTGAAATTGAAGATTTGCTCTGGGATAATACTATTTACATGCCTGGCCACATTAAAGGTCAGGGTAGAAAGTACTGTTCTGTGGGACAGAGGGGCAAGAGGGTATTTTGTTTCAATCTTATCACTATGTTAAGCTATTTTTTTCAAGTAGAATGTTTAAATTTTAGGTTCTTTATGGAAAAAAAATGCTTAAAAGCTATCTAATGATTTGTGTTTCTTATAGGCAAGGTGTTCATAAATATGAAACTATTAAGAAAAAGAAAAAGATTTTTGAGAAGTTATATGTTTCCCTTGAATTAATGGTGAAGTTTTCAGAAAAAGTACTTTTGCGACACTGAAAAGGATATTGCAATAATAGCATTTTATTTTCTATTTTATCTTTCACTCGTCTTAAAGTAGTTTGATGGATTAAAACTCTGTAATTTTCATACCATGTAATGTGAGCTCCTAGTATGGCTACTAATATTGTTAATATCACTTCTGAAAAATGAGAGATTAGCTTTTAAAACAGCTTTGGTTGCTTTTCTTTCTCTTTTTTCCTCTAGTATGTAATTTCCACAAAGACTATCTCTGTCTTATTCATACTGTGTCCCCGTGCGTGGGTGATGGCAGGCCCAGGGTAAATATCTTCTGAGCTAATGCCTGCATGATGAAGAATGGAATTTGGTGTAACAGGCCTCTCTGAGAAGGTATATGGGAAGGAGAAATTTGATCCTTGACCTAGAGGAAGCTTATAATAGTGGAAAATACTTTTTCCTAGCCTGTCTGAGTTTTCAAAGTATTGTGCTATTGACATGGCATCAATGACTGGAGGAACTCCAGGGTGCTTGGTCTTGCGCCAGTTTAGATAAAACTACACAGACACACGTGGGGTGGTTTTAAGGAGCCGAGAGTTTGTTATGCAAGAAAGAAGGAAGAAGAAAATAGCTCCCCCGTACAGAGACAGAGGGAAGGGGGATTTGAACAAAGAGAAACTCCATGTGCGGCGGAAAAGTGGTTGCTTATGTTGGGATGCTGGAGGAGGCGGTGTCTGGTTTGCATAGGGTCCAGTGGATTGGTTTGGTTTGACCAGGTGTGTCATTTACGTAACACTGATCTTCATCGAAGTCTTATCTAATTCAAGGGATCTCCAAGCTGCCTTTTTACAGTACTATTTTCAGTTTGTTGAATGGTTATTTCTTAAATATAAGATGTAAGTAGTAACAATATAGACAGATGGGTGGATAATGTTGTCCGGTCATAGCAGTGTCATAAAAAAAAAAAAGAAGGTTTAAGGGGTGAGTGAGTTGGGGGGATAGGGGGGCTGCTTCTTCAGTCATGCTGGCTGAAGGTTGTTTCTCCAAGGAGGTAACCCTTGAGCTGTGAAGAGAGAGCTACAGAACTACAGCTGGGGGAAGACCATTTCAGAAACAGAGAACAGGCTTTAAAGGGCTTGAGGTGGACAGCAAGCTTGGTGTGTTTATTTAAAAAGCAAGGCAAAAAATAAAATAAAATAAAATTTTAAGAAGCCAGTCAGTCATTGTGCTTGGAGGACAGTGAACAAGGAGAGACCTGTGAGTGGACTCAGAGAGCTAGTGTTAGAGCAAAGGGAATTTCCTCTCTGCCCTCTGAAGTTTCCATAATTTTTTTTTTTTTTTTTTTTTGAGACGGAGTCTCGCTCTGTCGCCCAGGCTGGAGTGCAGTGGCGCAATCTCGGCTCACTGCAAGCTCCGCCTCCCGGGTTCACGCCATTCTCCTGCCTCAGCCTCTCCGAGTAGCTGGGACTACAGGCGCCCGCCACCACGCCCGGCTAATTTTTTTTGTATTTTTAGTAGAGACGGGGTTTCACCGTGGTCTTGATCTCCTGACCTCGTGATCCACCCGCCTCGGCCTCCCAAAGTGCTGGGATTATAAGCGTGAGCCACCGCGCCCGGCCTGAAGTTTCCATAATTGAGTCTGCTGATATCAACTGACAGTGGACCAATTAACTGGCGAAAAGGCAAATAAAGTTATTACCTGGGTTATTACCTGTGTGGTGGCACACAGTACTCACAGGAAAGTGAGTACCCAATAACTCAATGAGATTTAGAAATGCATATACCCTTCTTCGTTTGAAAGAGGGAACTGGGGGCTGTAGGCACATTTAGAGGAAAAGGAAATGGTTTTTAGGGGAGATGAATGGACAGGAGGAAGACTGAGACAAAGTTCCTGTAGGCCGGGTGTGAATGTCAACTCTGGTCTTTCCTGGGAGTTAATCCTCCTTGTTTGATGAAATTATATGCTTTGGGAGGCCAAGGTGGACAGATCATTTGAGGTCAGGAGTTCAAGACCAGCCTGGCCAAAATGGTGAAACCCTACCTCTACTAAAAATACAAAAATTAGGCAGGCGTGGTCACACATGCCTGTAATCCCAGCTACTGGGGAGGCTGAGGCAGAAGAATCACTTGAACCTGGGAGGCAGAGGTTGCAGTGAGCCGAGATCACGCCACTGCACTCCAGCCTGGGTGACAGAGTGAGTGAGACTCCGTCTCAAAAAATAAAAAATTAGAGAAATTTTTTTAAAAGAGATTATAGAGAGGGAGCTCAAGACAATTGCATTGCTTCTAGAGGAAATTCCCTCAGTCAGACATGGGAACTTCAGAGAAAACCCCTCCCTTCACTTAGGAAGAGGCAGAGGGGTGAGAAATGGAGATAGGAGAGGGCCAAAGAGACCTGGTTTCTGAGGCTGCTTCTTTAGTTCAAAGTATGCAGATGTCAAAGAGCCATACTTTGGGGTATTATTTTATGAGCCTCAACATTAGCCAGGGGCCAGATTTTTCAGGGCCTCGAAAGCCATGGTCAGGACTTTGGCTTTTATTTTGAGTGAGGCAGGGAACCACTGGAGAGTTTTGAGCACCGGAGTGACATGATCTGCCAGATTTTAAAAGACCACTGAGACTGCAGGGGAATGAGGGGACATGAGGCAGATGAGGAGGCCCCTGCTGCAGATCAGGCAAGGGCAGATGTGGCATAGACTAAGGTGGAGGGGTTGGAGATGACAAGGTGTGGGCATGCTCTGAATTTATCTGAAAGGTACAGCTGACAGGATGCACTAACTGGATATGACAGGTGGGCAGTGTGGTGGGAGAGACTGGATGAAGTCAAGTATGACTTTAGGTTTTGATGGCACCACGAATAGAGATGGGGAGCATAGATTCAGGCAAGCAAGTGGAAGAAAGAGTTGAGCTTGGACATGTTGGCTGTGAGATGCCTGGATAGACACCCAAGTGCAGATATAGAGAAAGCAGTGGAATAGATGCATCTGAGTTCAAGGCAGAGGTTGGGACTAGAGATATAATTTGTAGTTGTTCACACATAGTTGATACTAGATCAGATCACCTAGGGAGTGAGTGAAGACAGGGAAGGGGGGGTCCAAGGGCCAAACTCAAGGCATTCCAATCGAGTCAAGAAGATGAAAAAAACCTAGCAAGGGTGACCGAGGAGGTGATGCTAGGAGGCAAGAAGCATGCAAACAACAACAAGTGTGGTGTTTTATAGTGCCAAGAGAAGAAAGGCTCTTTAGGAAGAGGCCATTGTCAGCTGTTTCAAACTCTATTGTAAAATGAAGATGGCAAGTGATCAGATCTGACCTCATGGAGGTCACTGGTGCCCCCAGTGAGAGCAGATTCAGCTCTGATTCACTGCCTGATTACAGAAGTTCTCTTATGATTGCTTTTAGTTTCTTAGTGAAATGAGGATCTAAGTTATCTGATGAAAAATGAGGAGAGAGGGAAGGACTCTGGAGGTTTGTGAATGGAGGAGAAGCTGTACATAGTTGTCTGAAGAGTGAATCAGCTAGAAAAATACAGTCAGATTTCAAACAGAACTAAGAACTCTCTTGTTAGTTAAGGTCATACATTTAAAATGAGACACCATTGTATGCTTTTCTCCAGCCTGTTCAGCTGTTCAGGTGGGTGGAGGAGGCAGAGAATAGGATTTAAGCAAAGTTGGTTTTGCTAAGCAAATATGATAGAGAGAAGAGGTACTGGGGATGTATTCATGAATACAAAAGGAGAGATTCTAATTATAATGGTATAGAAGTTAGGTAATGAGGAAAGTGAAGCCATGAATGGGGTGATGGACAAGGAAAAGGTGGCAATGTTAAAAGTCACAGTAGGATCAGAGAACTTTTGGAATGTGTTGCAGGTTGCAACTGATTGGAGCCAGCATTGTGGGTGGTAAAATAATTTACAAAGACAGTAGTGAGTTAAAGAAAGCAATGGGCAGCACAGCAGAGAAGGAGCTGTCTGCAAAGAGACAAGATCTGGAGGGAAGTTTTATAGGGTGGTGCTGGAGGGGCTACCTACAGATAAGCTTGTGCTGCTTGGGCTACATGCAAAGCGAGGTATTTGGGAACAGGATGTTGTGTCAGCAGGTTGTTTGTGGTTAGCCTTCTCTCAGAACAATTGTTCTCCCCACACTTGGGGCATCTTCCTTGTTGTTTACTTATCAGGACTCCACAGAATGGGCATACTAGAGAGAGTGAATTGGAAAGACACAAGATGGTGCTTGTAAACTTACAACTTCAGCAATGGTTCTGTATTGTCAATGACAAAGCTTAGGCTACAGTCAAAGCAAAAGCTGCTTTAGGAGATTATAAAGGACAAGATCTTTGGGTTGAGGAGGGTTGTGTAACTGAGGAGCTAGATATTGGGTAGATCATCTGTGAGGATATTGAAGTTACTAAGAATGATGATAAAGAGAAGGAAGGGTAAAAAAATCGTCAATGAATTGTGGCATGACCAGGTGGAGAGTAAGTATCATAAAGAGGGATAGTGGGTAGTATAATGTCAGGCACTTCAGAGGAACTGGGCAGGAGGTTAGGGAGTAAAGGGCGGTGGTCTGGAAGCAGAAAGGAGGAGCAAAAGGCACACCTATCTGGCCTTCAAGACCAGCAATACCAAGGGTGTGGGACAAAAAACTTAGGAGGCTGCAAGAGAATAGCAGTTGAGTGGAGAGTCAGCTAGGTTTCTATCAGGGCAAGAAAGAGAAGCAAATGCCTGAAAAAGATACATGAGAATTTACTGATGACAGACCCTGAGGTCCACAAGGCACCTTTTAAAGGTTTGGGGATAGTAGAGAGGAGGGGAGATAGGAGCTTAAATTAGGGAGTAAGCAGAGCCTTTGACACAGTGGATCTGTGAAAGCCTGGGTGTTATGGGATAAGCTGGATGGAGTCTTGGGCTCCTGCTCCTGACTGAGGTGTGCAGGAATAAGAGGTGTGACAGGGCTGCTTCCAGACAGGAGAATGGGATACTCAGCACTAAATGTAGCTACTTGTAGGACTGGTATTTATGGTGGTTCTCATGATAAGCTGGGCAAGATTGGAGAAGGGAGAGTGAAAATTGCACCAGATGCTCAGGGCACCATGAGGACTTTATGGATAGATCATCTGTGAGGATATTGAAGTTACTAAGAATGATGATAAAGAGAAGGAAGAGTAAGAAAATCGTCAGTGAATTGTGGCGAGTCAGTACCATAAAGAGGGATAGTGGGTAGTATAATGTCAGGCACCTCAAAGGAACTGGGCAGGGGGTTAGGGAATAAAAAGGATGGTGGTCTGGAAGCAGAAAGGAGGAGCAGTGGTCCAGTAGGGGCTGCAGAGCTGCAAGGGCTTTGCCTCAATCCTGTCAAAGGCAACCTTGAGGTTTCCATGAGCCATACTCCTTCATTTGTTCATTACTTTCTGGATTAGGAAATCACCACTCAGCGACTGGGGTCTTTGCCTGAATGTATTTCAGAATTACTAAGTTGGTTGAATGCTTCCACAAATACTGTTTTCATGGAGAGCACTTCATATTTACATTGGAAAAGAGCTGGTGCCATCCTTTCCACAGAAACAAGGCTGACAGCCCTTAAATAGCTTTGGCTATCTCTTGGGGAGATCACAGTTTGTGGGAAATCGACAACATTACCATGGAACATAACTTGGAAATGATATTTTTCTTTGCTCGCCACTGAGCATTTTGGACTTAGGAAACAGGCTACCAGAAGAGTAGTTATTGGGAAAGGGCAATCGACACACGCTTTCCTTGGCTCATGATTTCTTGCCATTTTTTCCAGCGTTGTAAGCAAACCTATAGACTACTGATTATTTACTCATTAAGTTCCACTTTCTCACTCTTCCCATTTCAAAGTAGTCATTTAAAAAATTGCCTGATTGATGATTTTTATATAGGAACAACATATTTTTGATGAAAGTCTTTTTCACAAATGCTAAAAAGCTTTGTCACTATAAGCTGTCACAAGATGGCATCCTTGGTAGTCTTAAAGTCTAATTAGTTTTCTTGTATGCCTGGGTGCATTTTTGAGCTATAAAGTAAAACTTGTTGAATAAAGTGACCTTTTTTTTATATGCAGTCTAGCCTATTTCAGAATTGTCCTTTACAAACATGTAACATGATGATTGATCAGATGGCATTTGGGTCTGAAATTACTTCTTGGATGTAGAAGAGAACAAGGCCTTGTTTTGAATGTTCCTGACTTAATTATTTTATTTCAAAAAAGAAAAGAAGGCAAATGCAGAATTTGAAGGGAATTATAGATTCTGCCCTGACCAAGAGAAGGATAAGAAAATCATCAATGGATTGTGGCATAACCAAAAGGAGAATAAATAACATAAGGAAGGCTGTAGTCCCATGGCAGGCACCTCAAAGGAACTGGGCAGGAGGTTAGCAAGTGGAAAGGATAGTGGTCTGGAAGCAGAAAGCAGAAGCAAGAAGTACACCTATTCAGCCTCCAAGAAGTATGTGTAGCCTTCAGGACACCCTAGACAAGAAAAGGCTTTCAGAAAGGGAACAGGTATCGAGATAAATAAATTTGAGATGGACACCTACTTTGCATCACGACACTGTGCTAAGAGATAGAGATCTAAACATGAAAAAGGGATCTTCTAAAACATCAAGTGGTCTAGCAGAGGAGAGAGACATGGAATCCAGTAGCCTTGTTGAGTTAGCATTATACTGAAATAGAGGAGTGAGAACAGTTTATCCTCTTGGGTGAGTAGGGAGCTGGGATCCTACAAAGAACAAGAATGGAGATATCTGAACTGGACTTTGAAAGATATCAAGAATTTACCACCCATTTTGGATAGGAATGGGCTAGAGGGTGTCAGGGAAGGAATTTAAAGATGAGGCAACAGCCTGAGTAAAGGATTAAGGGCACGAATAGGGTAGACTTTGGGACCCTGGGGAAGTAGCAAGGGACAGCAAGAAGTGATTTGGATCCTTACATATGGAAAAGACTCTGTGAGTTTCCTGGCACCCTACCTTTGACAGATTTAGGATGAATAAAACGATGTATATATGTTTCCAAGATGTTACAGAGAACACTCATATTTATTTGATACCTACATACTCCAAGATATTCAGAAATCAGATTATTGTACTGAAATAATGCGGAATTGGACCATTTTTCTATGACAAATCTAAATAATTTATCTGGTGGGTGTTTTCATAAAGGAAGGTTTTACACCTGTTCAGTGTGTGGTTTTTCCAAGTACCTTTACTTCGGAATTTGTGCTTGAAAATAGATTCTGTATCTTTTGGCGAATGGGAGCCAAGGGATATAGTGGTGAGTTTGAAGGGAGATGAGATAGGGTAGAAAAACAAATAGCTGTAGAGAAAATGTAGTGTAGAAGAAGATAATGTAGGAAAAGAAGATTTGAGCTGAAGGAGGGTTTATTTCCTAGTGTGACCAGTTAGGAGCTATTCGAACTTAGACTAAAGTCCCTTGACCTCCTGGAGTCTCATGCCTTCCGCCATGTAGAGGGAGGTGATGAACTATTCTGAGGCTCATAAGATACTACATGTGAGGCATGGGAGAGCCCCTTTGTGTGCCATAAAACGCTGTAGAAATGAGAGCTGGTAGTCCTCCTGATCTCTTGGTATACTTTGAGAATTTAGCTTTGTTACAACTTCAGGGTCACGGGTTGTGGGATGAATGGCTCACTGAATGCTTCTCAAGCTTTTGGGATGCAGAAACATGTCTCACCTGGTATGCTTGTAAAAACATCAAATATTGGGAACCATCTCCAGAACTCCTAATTTAGTGGGATTAGGACAGGGTTTAAGAATCTGCATTTTGAGCAGACATCTCATGAGTTGCGAAGACGGTGGATTGAGGAGACCATTTTCATGTAGAAACTGTCCTAAAAGATCTTAAAAGTTATGTGCATCCAGGAAAATCAGGCCAGAAGTTGCCCAGCCTATTAATAAAACCTTGGACTCACCTTCTGAGAGAAAATGCAGGCACCCCTTGCTAGGCTTCTGAAGGTCCTCTTTGACAGGCACCCCAGCTGAGATTGGCCTTGTTCTCCTGCACCAAATAAAGGAGTTGCTAGCATTTTTGAACTCCTGTGGCGTGCTTGGGCGGGAGGATCCAAGAACAGATTACCCTGCTTGCTGCTAGCAGAAACCCAACCCCACTGTACTATCCTATCACATTGACCGTTTATTTGTCAGCAGTGACCCTGGGTGGGAATCAGGCTAACAGCCTTCCAAAACCTCCCCTCCTGTCCCTGCTTCCCCGACACCCCTGCCTCAAGGGACATCTGTGATGCACTGGAAGGTGACCCAAACATTTGGCCAGAACCCTAATTCTGATACTTCTGGTTCTGTGACCCCCATTAATTCACTTTCCAAGCCTCCAGTTCCTCACCTGTGAATGAGGAAGGTGCACCTGGGTTGCAGCATTGCTGTGAAGATGAAGCGAGTGCTTGAGGCTCTGTGAGATCCTGCTGTGTGGGGTCTGCTGTCCAGATCATGAAGAACTCTTGCCCCTCAGGAACTTGTATGTAGATGCTCTTCTGAGCAACAACAGTGCATTTGGAAATCCTGCCTAGGAATCAGAGCAAGGGTCCAAGTTGTAGGCATGGAGTTGAAAGTAAAAAACAGCTTTTTAATTTTTACTAAAAGATAATTAGCTTCTAAATAAAGATAGTAATTTTGTATTGAAACATTTAATTCCTCTTCTTCCAAAGTTCCTACTGAAATGACTAATACACACACACACACACACACACACACACACACACACACACAACATACCTATATACTGTACCAGAGCTGGAGCAGGGAAGAGTGAAATCTACTCATTCATTCAGCAACATGCAAAACACACACATCTTTAAGTTGCCAGATACTCAGTAGCTTCATTTTATATGGCTAAGATTGTTACCTGTTCAACAGTAGGGGAACAGTTAAATAAATAAAAAACCATGTTGTCCTTAAAGATGATGGTGTATAAGCATCATTATTTACATATAAAAAGTATTGTTACATTAAAAAGATTAAAAAACAATATATACAATATTATACTACAACCATGCTTAGGAAAACTTTTAAAAAGATACGCACCAAAATTTTTGACATTTTCTGTAAATGATAGGATTAGATCACCTTTTAAAATATTGCTTATCTATTCTGTCTAGTTTAATTACTTTGAATTTAACATACTGGCATAATAAACACATATGTCTGACAGATTGTAATAATTGGGGCTTTTAGACTTCAGCTGCAGTCCTAAAAATATTTGCATAGCTAATTAGGGGCTCTTGTGTGATGTCCATCTTTATGTCAAGAGAGTAGTACCTTCAAGAGTAGTATGTCGAGAGGCACAGTGGCTCACATCTGTAATCCCAGCACTTTGGGAGGCTGAGGTTAGTGGATCACGAGGTCAGGAGATCGAGATCATCCTGGCTAACATGGTGAAACCCCATCTCTACTAAAAACACAAAAAAATTAGCCAGGCGTGGTGGCGGGCGCCTGTAGTCCCAGCTACTCAGGAGGCTGAGGCAGGAGAATGGCGTGAACCTGGGAGCTTGCCATGAGCTGAGATTGTGCCACTGCACTTTAGCCTGGGTGACAGAGTGAGACTCCATCTCAAAAAAGAAAAAAAAAAAAAGAGAGAGTAGTGCCTTCCATTATTTGGCACACTGACCTCATTATATTGAAATGTCTTGAGAGTCTTTCACTCTCCAATGGGTCACCTAAGAAATGCTTTGGGAATAACAAAGAGGTCTGTCTCCTCCAGGAGATGATACTGCTCTCTTCCTCCTCTGCTCTCTGCATATTTTTTTTCCTTCCCAGCTATTCACACACTAGTAGAATTTCTCTTATGTAAGTGGACCTCTCTTGAGACTCTCTGTGATGGAAAAGAATGTATTCAGTTTTTTTCCCCTTTTTTGAAAAAGCATCATTACAATTCCCGCTTCCCATCCATTCATTTTCATAACCAAGTCTAGAGTGATTTCTTTTTTCTTTGAACTTTACTTGAATGTATCCTGTCCCTTTCATAAGAGCCACTTTTACCTGGGAGCGTCAGAAGGTTAGAGTGATGATATGGAGGTGCTGCCTTATTAATAAAACATTTGCTCTGTGCTGGGCATTAATCACTTAAACCTGCACAGCTGGATAAGATTCATTAGTGTCTTCTTTCACTGTGCTCATCTCTTCGCCCCGCTTGCTCTTGGAGGCATTCATTAAAATGCCACCAGTGCTTCCAAAACCAGCTCCATCTCTCTCCCACCTCCCATGGCCACGTGCTGTGTTTGGCCCCTGGGTACAGAGAAAGATCACTAAGAGGTTACCAAACAGAACATTAAATTAAAGGGCCTCTGATGGCTTCTTTGACTGATTCCTTTCAAATCTGCCTGGATCCTCTGGAAGCTTCTTCTCAGGATGCATGTTCCACACTGAGCCCAGTGGCTGCCCTCAGGAGTGGATGCAGGCCTCAGAGATGCTGAGCACCTCTCTGGCATGGGTTTGCGTGGGATGCACCTGTTCATCAGTCATACCCCCTCTGTCTGGGGACATCCTGCTGGTGCCCAGACCATCCTCCCTGCTTTCTGCTTCCTGCTTCCTCGCCAGATCCTTCTCTAATCCACTTCCTGACTTCCACATAGAGGTCTTTGACTTCAGAGACCTTTGGCCTTTAAACCCGCCTTCATTTAATCATTCTTCAGTAAACATCTATTGAGTGCCTACTGTATGCCAGGCTCTGCAGCAGTCACTGGGGACATAATTCTGTGCCAGAGAAACATGGTTCTGACCTCATGGAAGTTTCTAGCAGAGAAGACATGTAAAAGCAAAACAGAAGAGTAAACAAAGCAATGTGGTCTCAAGTGTAAGAAGTGCTGTGAAGTCAACAAAAAGACAGAATCTACTAGGAGTGGGCACCATATTTTCAATGGCATGGCCAGATAAGACTGTGGTCCTTGGACCAACACCAACAGCATTGCCTGAGAACCTGCTAGAAATGCAGATTCTCAGACCCTATCCCAGACCCACTTCAGTCTGATTCATCAGAGACTCCCCCAGCAGTCTGTTTAATGAGCCCTCCAAGTGGTTCCAGTGGCCACCCTAGATTGAGAACCACTGATTTAGGCTGTGCCTACGTGATGGGAAGGAGGTAGGTATGTGAAGTGTGGAGGAAAGCACCTTCCAGGCTGAGAGTCCAGATGAGCAAAGACAGGAGAGAGCTTGGCTTTTTTGAGGAACTGAAACCAAGACCATTTTGGCCAGAGCCAAGTGTTGGTGATGTGGGCAGGGATTAAATCAGATAGGCTCTTGCAGACCAAAGTGAAGGGATAGGATTTTAACCTAGTTAAGAAGCCCTTGAAGCATCTTAAGCAATGCCTTGCACTGATCTTGACTCCCTTTTAAGATTATCTCTATTGCTGAGTCCAGAATAGATTGGAGTGGCTTAAGAATGGAAGTGGGAGACCAGGAAGGAGGCTGATACACAGGTCCAAGCAGTAGATGGAGGTGGCCTGGACCAAGGTAGCAACAGTAGGAATAAGGTAAGAAGGTACTTGTGAGATATGTTTTAGAAATAAGCTCAAAAAGACTTGTGGACTGATTAGGTGTGGGCAGGGGTAGTGGTGGAGAGGGGGAATCATGATTGACTTCCTGGTGTCTAGCTTCAGTAACTGGGTAGATGGATGGGTCATTTACTGCTCCAGAGAGGCAAGAAGCAGACACGCCCTCTCAGCCTTCCTCTCAGACACTCCGTAACATGCTGGGTCTGAAATCCCACTGTAAACAGCTTCATGGAGTCTATCCTCAGCTTGTCTTCATGGGCCAGTCCTCAGTTCAGCCCAGACCCCTGAGCCCTCATGGAGATGAAGGAGCCATTGCTTTGATCTCCATAAGAGCTCTGTCCCTCTAGCGCAATGTCTTGTGTGCAGTGAACATTTGAGAAATACCTAAATGACTCGGTCTGCCAGAAGAGCAGTATTCCTATCAGAAAATATTGAGTCAGTCCCCAGCCTTGATTAAAGATGTATAATTGTTACCTTCACCTTAGGAAGGAGAAAAGAGATAAATTGCCTGGCGCCATGAAACATAGACAGCCCAAGGGGTTGAACCAAAGACAGAAGCAGAAGATAGGAATGGCCAGGGGCCCAGGAGAAAATAGGAGAAACCTGTGGCTTGGTGGTGGGTGACCCTTTGCCCAGTCACCCACTGTGAAGAGTGAACTGCAGGAGGAAATAGGAAGGAAAACAGCTCTTTTAACTCTGCTCATCTCCTGCAGAGAAGGTGGGCTGGTTACATAAAAAGCTATTGTGGGCTGCTCAGTTCCTGAGTCTTGCTCACGGAGCTGAAGGAAACATCACCTCTGTCTCTCACAGATGTTAATAATGAGCATGCCAGTCAATCCAGCCAGTCAGGAGTCGCTCATCTCCAGCTGTCCCTGGCACCTTGTTGGTGGTGGGTCTTGCATAGTACATTGTTTCTTGTTTTCTGTGTCTGTTTAGGATATACAGGGAGCTGTATCTTCTAGATTTAAATGATAAAAAAAAGTGGTGAGTGAGATGGGGAGAATGGAAATGAGATGTATAGGAGCATGGGGCAAACATAGCACGAGGGAACTCCAACCAAAAGAGCCATAACCTAAATCTGAGAAGCTAATTTTGCAGAACCAGCTTAGCCATGGGACTTTGGGGATTTGCTTTGGAAAGATGTTTGCATTGTCCATGTGATTGGCATGAGGCCACACGGTAGTCCTCAAACGGGAGGAAGGATTTGGCAATGTCTGGAGATAGTTTTGTTTGTCACATCTGGGTGGGGTGGTGGAGGAGGGCACTGATATCTAGTGAGTAGAGGCCAGAGATATGCTGCTAAACATTCTACAGTGAACAGGAAGGATTTGCCATGGGGATGAGGGGATTTGGCAATGTCTGGAGATAGTTTTGTCACATCTGGGTTAGGGGTCGGGGGGGCCACTGACACCTAGTGAACAGAGGCCAGAGATGCTGCTAAACATTCTATAATGCACAGGACAGGCTCCCACAACATAGAATTATCTGGCCCAAATGTCAGTAGTGCCAAGGTTGAAGAACCATGGCCTAGACCGAGTGAAGAGGACAGAGCAAGAGAACCTGGTCTGATATCTGCCACCGAGAGAGGGTGTGGCCATGCACCTTGAGAAGGGGGCTCTTCAGCTGGTCTGTCGTCAGAGGAACCAGATGAGAAAATTCCGTGAAGTCCCACCTGTCTTTTCAGCTCTTGTGTGAGTCTCCCTGAAAATCAGCAGATATTTATATCCTCCATTTGTGACCAACGCACAAGGCAAGGGAATGTGGGGGAAACACAGTGGAATAAGAAGTGGTGCCATTTCCAGTTCAGTGATAGGGTCTCCCATCACGCAAGGCAGATTGAAGTAAGTACCTCTACCATAGGGTAAAAAAGTGTTATGAGATCTTTGAAGAGTGAGTGAGCAGGCCAGGCATGGTGGCTCACGCTTGTAATGCCAGCAGTTTGGGAGGCCGAGGCGGGTGGATCACCTGAGGTCAGGAGTTCAAGACCAGCCTGACCAACATGGTGAAACCCCTTCTCTACTAAAAATACAAAAATTAGATGGGCGTAGTGGCAGGCGCCTATAATCCCAGCTACTCGGGAAACTGAGGCAGGAGAATCGCTTAAACCTGGGAGACGGGTTGCAGCAAGCCAAGATCGTACCATTGCACTCCAGCCTGAGTGACAGAGTGAGACTCCATTTCAAAAACAAACAAAAAGAGTGAGTGAGCAGTACCTTCTATAGGGAGCATATCCTAGAGGCTCTGCCGTATGGTGGGAACATGTTTGAAGCCCTTTTGCGTCTTGATATATATAGCATGGTGGTTAAGAGCATGGATTTAGGAACAGTGAGAGCTGGGTATGTGTCCTAGCCCTCAGTTTCCTTCTTCCTAGGATGGAAATAATTGTAGGGTTATAGTGAAGAAAAAACTGAGATAATCTAAAATGGTTCAAATAGCACCTGGCACACAGTCAAGAGTTCAATAAATGGTAGAGACTGTTGTGGTACGGAGGAAGTTACTGCTCTGTGGAGGGGTAGTAGCTGTGTGATTTTATACAGTTGATTTAATTTTTCTGAACTTCAGTTTCCTAATGTGTAAAAGAGAGATGAAATGATGTGCTCTGTAGAACCTTTATAAGGATAAAAGAACAATGTATGCCAAGTGCCTGATGCATAGATGACATTCTGACTCAATGTGAAATCTTCTCCTTACTCCGGACTTTGGTTGAAGGAGTCTGGCGTCTTCTGTACATGATGATGTCAACTTGGGTCCCTCACATTGCCTTAGTGTCCTTCACCCAACCCACCAGTGCAGGACACAGTGGCCCTCCCCACCCTGCCCATTGTCTAACCCTCTAAATGATTCTAAGAACCAAGTGTTTGTTCTCTCAAGTACTTATAAACTTCTCTAAGATAAATATTTTATATAAAATCAAGTACCTCTTGATCCTAGTTATGTTTTTCACCACTTAGCTATTCAAACTACACTTATTGAGCATCTACTGCATGCTAGGAACCGACATAGGAGTTGGGGATAATAAGTCAAAGAATGCACAATAACTCACTTGACTGTGTCTATGACAGACAAGTGTTTGCCTAGCTTATGTCACTTGAACTCGACCTTCATTAATTTTGCCATATTATTCAATTAAATAAACCTGGGCTACATCCTGAAGGAGGACAGAGAGTCAGCCAGGAAAAGAATCCCCAGGGCCTAGGTGATTGTGGGGAGATGATGGGACATTCCAGGCAGAGGGAGTGGCCTCTTGGGTGGAGGCCAGAAGAGAGAAGGATGCTTCTAGGTCACTGGTCAGAGTTTGAGGAGGAAAGGAGCAAGAAATGCAGCAGGTGAGGTGAGCCAGGTCAGCTTAGGAAGCGCCTTGTATAAATTGCTGTGGAGTTCAGACTTTGACCCAAGGTTATTGAAGACCACAGAAATACTTTAGGCTAAGGAAAGACATGATCAGATCTGTGCTTTGGAAAGAAAACTCTTTGGATTGAAAAGATTAGGAGGCCAACGCCTGATCCAAGCAGGAGATAAACACCTAATCAATGTCGTGGCCCAGATTGGGAATGTGGTCAGTAGATGGTTAAGATGTGGGATCAACAAATTTGGGTGGTTGATAGGATGTGATGGAGAGTGAGTTGGAGAATGAGAAACTGGGGATGATTTATTGGTGGGTAATAGTACCTGCAATTGAGATAGAGAATGTGAGAATAAGAGCACACCAGGATTAGGGGAGAGATGAGCTCAGTGGATGAACTAGATGTGAAGTGCTTTGGGCACATCCAAATGGAGATACTGTCCTGCTCAAAGCTAGAAAGTGAATTAATACAGAAACAAAAATACCACATGTTCACCCTTATAAGTGAGAGCTAAACGTTGGGTACACAGGGACATAAGAGTGGAAACAGTAGACACTGGGGACTCCCAAAGCAGAGAGGGAGTGGAGCCAGGTTGGAAAAACTACCTATTGGGTACTGTGCTCACCATTTGGGTGACGGGTTCAATAGAAGTCCAAACCTCAGCATTGTGCAGTATATCCATGTAGCAAACCTGCACGTGTACCCCCAGATCTAAAATAATTTTAAAAAAATAAAAAACAAAAAACAATTAAAAAATAAATTAATGCATTGTGATTGTTTTTAAATTTTGCTGAAGAGCCTAGAGAGAAAAGGTGAGTGAGATGGGCTGGAGAAATGGGAGTCACAAGAATTAGATAAAATTGTTAAATCATTTGAATAGATGATCTCACCAAGGAAGAAGGTGGGGAGTGAGAAGAGCAGAAGGGACCAGGACTGTGCATCTGCATTTAAGGGACAGGCAAGAGAAGATGAACTCCCAAAAGACTGAAGAGGATAATCAGAGAAGTAGAAGAGATGACTATTTTCAGTGAAAAATGGAGGATCTTGATGGTTTTAGAAGAAAGTGGGTTTTTAGGGAGAGCCCCCAACCCCTCATCCTTACCACAGATAACAATTGTCCTTTGGAAGGCACGGAGCAACACAAACACAGAGATGGTTGCGGAAAATGCCATTCTCATTTTAACCAGGGGTGGCTTTGAAGATTAAATTACAGAGAAGCAGTTGGGAGAATTCCAGTTTTGGGTCTTGACAACTCTTTGTCTTCATAGCATAGCATGAGGGTCCAGTGGCCACTTGGGCGACAGATGCACTTACCCTGTAACCATGAATACCACTCATTGTCTCACTTACTGGGAGGGGACTGTAGTCCTCATAGCTGCCCCCAGTCTCACTTCCTAGTGATGGAAATTTCCATTATTGACAGGGAAACAGCAGGCTAATGGCACAGATGAAATGTAAATTTTGACAGCCTCGACAGGTAAATATTGGCTTTGCACAAACAAGTTTCTATAAATAACCTGTCTGCTGTAGAAACTCCACAGATGGCAGCAGGGCTGCCCAAGTGTTGATTTTTCCCAGGGTGCTTGGTGCAGAAAAGCACAGCTGTCAGCTTTGCTGTTCCTGTTCCCAGCTCAGGCTACCTCTGCTGTGCCTGCCGACTGTCCACGTCCCATCCTCCTTTGGCAGGGAGAGGCAGGGACAGGTGGAGATCAGTCATTTCAATAACCTACCTCTGATGCCTTTCATTCCAGGATTCCAAAGGGGTTTCTTAAAAATGTCACTTCCCTGGGTTCTACAGTCCAAAGTGGGAATTTGTCTGATCTGGGGATGTGTTCGCCCCTTTTAATTAAAGTTGGTCCGGTTGAAAACAAAATTGGATGGAGTGAGATACAGTCACTCTAGACTGTGTGCCACATGGCCCTGTTACTAAAAATAGTACCGTCAAGGACTCTGGGCAGCATATCAGGCTATTATGTTAGCAGGCGTGGACTCTGACTTAAGGGGAATGTGAGGGGTATGGAGCCGCAGCGAGTCATCTCACTGGGGAAATTTGCCCGATTTAACCCCATCCAGGGAGCTAAGGGAAACACAGTGAGCTACTATTGGAAAAACAGAGGCATTCTTATTTTTCAGCTATGCAACTAAGAGCCCATAACTCTAATAAAGCTGATTGAGGTAATGACATTCTAAATAATCGTTCTAGGGAGGCCCAGAAAGCTTCATGCTAAGTTAAATGCCCGTCACTGAGGCTGGGCTCTAGTTTGGGGTATGCCTGTACCTCCCTCCTTCCCTCCCTAATGTTTATTTTCTGCTCCAATTTCTTTCTTTGGGCTCATCAACTTAGTGCATTTGTATTGTAAGCCCCTTCAAAACCCTTTTGGAAGTAGAAAAGGAAGAAACCATATAAAAGTGAGTCAGAGGATTCTAGAAGGTACCTAAGATAGCAATAGTAACTTAAAAAATTATTTTGTGTCCTACAAAGGCTTTGAGAAAATGTATGATAATAATGGACCTTGCGCAATTAAACAATCATAATTGAAAATTAGGAAGAAAACAATGTTGAGAACTGGAATAGGAAATCACCTGTGAATAATTAAGTAATGATGGTACCACACCCGGAGCCGACTTGTCGTGGCATTTTCTTTAGCCTTATCCCCAGAGATTAGAGCAAAGCTGCTGTGAGTCAGCAGGCGTTGGAAAGGACAGCAAATACACTTGCTATTGCTCTGGGTTCGCAGAGTGAATTCAGGACCCTTTATTCCCACTTCAAGGCAACCAGTCACTGCTAGCATAGGCTCCTTTGCTTTTCTGGTGGGGCAGCCCCTTCTAGCTCTAATTCTACATTAAGAAGGTATGCTAGTGTTTTAGGGCTTTGGGCCTTTTCTCCCAAATTTTGTCTCCATGTATGAGGGCCTGTGTTTTCAGTAAGGGCTGGAAACACTTCCCAGGCTGGGCTACATCCACTCCATTGTGCTTCCCAATTACTGTCTATACAACTGGCTTCCGGCAGGCAACAAATCAATGTTTGTGAAGTCTCGTTGACTTCAAGGAGCTCTGGTCATCACAGAATCTGATCTCCTCATTGGGGAAGAGACCAGAGACATGCTTCATGAGTAAAATTACAGATTGATATTCACCAGTAGAACTTAGCAAGATGCTCAGCAGAGAAAATAATGAATCATCTTTTGCTAAGCCTGTGAGAAGGATAGAAAATATTATACGGGAGGTCCCAGGAGTAGAGTGAAAATCATGTGGGCTTTGAAATCAAGCAGACTTTAGTTTGAATCGTGCATTCCTTCATGTGAGCTGGTGGACTTTGGTCAAGTTTGAGTCTCTTTGAATCTCAACTTCTCCATTTTAAAAATACAGATGATGATAATTGGATTCTCAGGATTGTCGTGCCCAAGAAGCAGCATGGATTGTCAGGTGGCAAGCAGGGATTCTGGAGCCACATTGCCAAGTTCAGATTCCTGCTCTCACATTTACTAGCTGAGTCATCTGCAGCAAATTACTTAGCCTTTCTATGTTCATGTCCTTATGTTTAAAATAGGGAAAGTTGCCATGAGGAATAGTTAATCTATGTAACGTTCTAAGATCACTGTGAAGCACGTAAGAGCTGCATGTGTGCTTGTGGCAATACCAGGTGGCACTGAGCAGAGATTCCCCACCTGTGGTACTCCCCACCTCCATCTTGCTCTCTTACTCTCCCTGTTCTTTTCTTGATCATTTTTATGTTTCCTGATCGTTTTCTAAATGTGAAACCAGCCCCATTGTTGTGATTTTCCTAAAGGATTGTGCAGACCCTGTCTAGTGTATATCCCCCCTCAGAGCAGACGTTAGCACGACTTTCATGGAAAGCCAGGAAGGGAGCTCTCGAGGAAAAAGATTGAGTGTTGTTATTCAGAACTGGGGTTAAGGTTTCATTTCTTTTTTGTTATGAAAATATGTTCTGCAATTGAAAACAAAAGTGCAAAGTGTTCTAAAAACTAAAAGTAATATAGTGTTTCTTGAGTAAGGAGTGAATGAACTATTTAGAGGCATATAATACACTTCACTTATTTGAAGCATTAAATATTCCAGTTATTCATTCATTCAAACTTTCTTACCTAGCAGTTGTACATGGTTCTATGCCAGATTCTGGGGATAGAAATAGGAACAGGACAATCCTTATCCCCCAAAACTCCAATCAAATTGTCTATGAATGAAATTGGTGATACAAGCAGTTGAACAAAGAGCCGCTCATGACTGAAGATCTAAAATGCCAACAGAGAGCACAGAGACAAGGAGAGGTCAGTGGCCCTTGTGCTAGGATGAGTGTGGCAGCTTAGCTGAGGCAGAGCTTACAAAAGGTAGGGGAAAGGGAAGACTGGATTTATGTAAACACCATGCTACTCTGAATTTTTTACGCATAAAAGAAAAGGTATTGTTGCCAGTCACAGAACTGCGTAACAGTAGTAGATAAGTGATACTGAATGTACACAGTGGAAGGACTTTAATGAATGTGTCACCTGCTCATTTGCATGTTCACCGGCCTCGACCCGCTGCAGTGGCCAGCGTTGTCCCCAGTGTACAGATGTGGGAACTGGAGCTCAAAGGGAATGAGGCAGTAGTCCTCACCATGAGCACCTCTGAGGTAGGACCCAGGTTCTGCAGGTAGTCTGTGTCACACTGCACTGTCCACATGCCAGCCTGCTGCGACCATGATCTGAAGGTGGCTGGTCCTGGTTATTTTTGCTGCATGAGAATTCTGGAAGCTCTCAGTGGCATGCTGTCAGGACTGCCTTTTTCCTTCCAGATCCTTGGGCATCTTTTCTTCTCTTTCCTGGGAGCATCTTACCAGTTACTGAGAAAGGCCTTTCTGTACTATGTATTCATTTTCTTGGGAAGTGTTCATTATAAGTGTAGATTTTTTACAGAGCCTAAAAAATTTCCTGGCTGGGGCACTAAATCTAATTAGCATGCAAAGCTGTGTATGATCTCATGTTATCATTCCTTCAAGCCAAAACACAGTGAACCCACCATCAAAGCAAGTGCTTTCTGAAAGAAAGGTAAACCATGCCATTTGTCCAGATTTATTCCCTCTCCATGCAAATCTATGGTTTTTTGTGACTAAAGATAATCTGTTGTCTATGCCAAAGAAAATGTCCTCTTCATTTCCCTCCTGAAATCCCCATCCATGTCATAAGCCTCCTCAGAGGGTGGCAGCACCCACCTGTCTCCTGAGACACAGAAAATGTTGCTTTTAAGCCTCACTACAATTTGAGGGTTGTCACTTGTAATTACTTTATATTTCTATTTTAAGCATCGTTGACATGCTCCGGTAAATCATTTTGTTTTTCTAGATATAGCCGAGGGATCTTAGAAGTAAGTAATGTGCAGCTGCACTTCCTGATAGAAAAGGAAAGAGGTTCTAGATATGGCAGAGAGGGGGATGCCTTAGTGAGTCAGGGTTGGGTGCCTCCCAGTGGCCTTTACTATTCTTTGATCCACGTCCACCAGGTTGCGAACCAGCTACCTGGAGGTCTGGACTGACAGGGGAGTGCTTTGGACTATTGTACCTTAAAAAAAAATTTGTCTGTGTATAGCCACTGGTGAAATGATGATTGTATAGGCCATTGGTTTTATGTAAATTACAAATTAATGTTAACCTCTACCTCTAAAACTCTTGCTCCCTGGAAATCATTCAGCACGAAGCTAAGGTGATGCTAGCTTACTAACACAATTTCAAATCCAAGGCATCTGGGGTGTAGTAAGCAGAAAGGCTTAGGAAGCAGAATTCAAGTCCTTCCACTTCCCAGGTGTGTGATCTGAGGCAATTTGATTTACACCTCTGAGCATCAGTTTGCTCATCTGTGAAACCAGAGGAATGAGGCCCCCCTCAGGATGTTTTGTAGAGTGAATGCGATATCTTCCAAATGGAGAAGATGAGTTCAATCCTTTGAAAGTACATGTTTGGCCATTTGCTCAGGACTGGTCACAAGACTGAAGCCATGGGACTTCTTCCTAGAGATCCAAATTATTAGGTTTGGCATTCTATTCTAATGGCCCTTTGGCAATGCCATGCCAATTGCTCAAAGTGACAATTTCTAAAGGGAACTGAGAAATTAATAGGTGTTATGCTAGGAGATAAAAGGCCTCACATGACCAAATGTTTGTGATATGCTGGGTTTAAGAAATTGAACAGATTTGACTTGTAGATGTTAATATGTTTGTAGATAAGAGATGGAATTTCTCAAAACGTTACATCATATAATCCTTTCCTTTATCTCATACCCCCTTTCTTTCTTCTGCCCCACCCAACACATCATGGAACCTGTGTAACGCAGAGCTTACTCTGAAAAACGCTGATCTAAGGAATTCCAAAGTTAGTGTTCTCAGCTCTTGACACCTGTGCTAGCAGAAAGGCACATTGTCGTAGACAATGCCAAATACCAAACGCTATATAAAAAGCAAATCTGTGACTTCTGAATATACCTTATAGTAAGTGAAGGTGATTGATTCAAGCGCTAGGCTTTTATTCTACATGTTTTTTATTTAGCTGAAATTTCAGAAATCAATTTATTCTTTTAGAGCCAATCTGGATAAGATGTGATGGAATTTATCCAAAGAATGTAATACATAATTGGAAACAAACTTGGAATTTTGTTTACATTATTTAGGCATATTTCATAAAATGCAGAGCTGAGAGCCGATGCTATCTCCTTCATGAACCTTCTCTAGATTTCCCAGCTAGAAGTTGTCTTTTCCTTCTCCAGACCACTTATCACACTATCTGTGCCTCTCCTGTGCATTTGTAACTTTCCTAACTGTATAAATCTTCCTTTATAACTGTCGCTGTTAATGCAAGAGCTAATTGTGTGCATGGCTTGTCTCCCCTGCTGAAGAAACTCTTGTTGTAGAGTCCCCCAGTGCCTAGCAGAGAGCCTGCACATGCTAGACACTCAAATGTTTGACTTGATGAGAGTTTCTTTTATTTCCCTAAGATTGTTAATTTGTCATTATTATTGTTGCTAATAATTAGTTGTCAATTAACTAATATTTCATGAACATCTATGTGCTAGGCAATTTGCATTGATTACTATACTCAATATTCACAAAAAAACTCTGAAGTAGATACATGCCCCCTCCAAAAAGAAACAGGCTTTAAGAATTTATAAGTATCTTGCCCAGTATCAGAACTAATATTCTAAACTACAATTGTATCTTGCCCAAGCCTGTGCTTTAAATCACTAAATTACTCTCTTAAGGGCTAAAGAATATACAAATACCTGCAACCCAAAAGGGCAGCCTCAGGGGAGCCTTGGTAGTTCCCCGTTCTCCTTAAGTCCCACTGTAGAGATAATCACCCCTAGGAATGAAAGACTTGAATGCTACTACTCAATTGCTTTCTCACACACAGTGTGAGTGTAGAAGGCTCTCCTTGGCCTATTCTATCTAAGGTTGCTTTCACCAGATTTGCCCCAGTGTGACTGTAAGCCCTTGTTAAGCTTGGGTTAATTGCCAATTTAGGCAAGGTTCTCATTTAGAAAGTCCCTTCAGGGAAAGCAGCCTCAGAACTAGGAGATGGTTGTCTATTTACTCTTCACTCACCCAGCTGCTAATGGGGTTAGGGGAATGGCAACAACATATGCCACTCCAGATTCTTCCCATTTACAAAGTCTTGATCATTTCCACACCCAAAATCCTGTCAATTGCCACCTGTGGAGTCAGGCAATAAAACCAACCAGTATTTATTGAGCACACACCACATGTAAGGATAGAGTGTGTGTTATGAATTCATTCATACTGGTTTGCTTTTGCTGGGAGCACACAGTGTGGTGAAGAATAAAACAGGAAATTTGTTTTCTCATTGTGGGTCAGATGCCACTCCACGCATGCTTCAGGCCAGCCACTTGGCCCCTCTGCCTCCCTGATCCCTGAGCAGTAAAAGCAGGAGGGTGGGCTTTTGCAATTCCTGCTCTCCTCGGCCTGGCTTTCTGAGAGTGGGGCACCCTCCCGCCATCCCAGGGAAAGGGTTCATCTGCACTTTGAACATGGGGACACTTGTCTATGTGTGGCATGGTCCAGAGCCACAGCAATGCTTCTCATGTGTGCTGTTCACCACTTCATTTCTGAGAATATTTTAAAAATGCAGTTCTTGGTTAAGTGAGCTGAATCAAAACAGATACCCAAGTTGGAATAGGATCTACTCTGTGTAGGCTTATTCTTGCAGGAAGTGAAACACACAGAGCCTGCAGGAAGAGTTGTTCTATGAGTACTTGAGCCCCCAGCCTGACTAGGTTAAGTCTTGGAGCAGATCTTAGACTCTGTCTTCAGTAAGTGGCCAAGTCTTTGACCTTTGTATGCTGTGGCTAGGAGATAAAAAAAAAAAAAACTCATTTCCTAGATGTGTTAAAATACAGTATGTCCATAGTACTTTAGGGGTTAGTCTCTATTTTTATTAGCTTAAACAATTATGCAGGTAAATACATGTTCATTTTTTTTTAAATTAGCAATGTCTATAGCTTTGTTTTTAAAAGACAAGGTCTTGCTCTGTCACCCAGGCTGGAGTGCAGTTGTACGATTATAGCTCACTGCAGCCTGGAACTCCCTGGCTCAAAACAATCCTCCCACCTCAACCTCCCAAGTACTTAGGACTACAGGTATGCACCACCATGCCCAGCTAATCTTTGATGTTTAAATCAATTGAATTTTTTGAAAATTGATGTCACTGAACAAAATAGACAAAAAATCTCTCTCATGGACCTTACATTCTAGGTAGCCATTGATGACAACTAAAATAGAGAAATAGGATTTTTCCCATCCAAGAACACAGTATCCAAAGTGAAGAAACTGTAGTAAAGGCCCTCTTAGCTCATGCATCAGGAGTTGGCAGCTGATTAATTAATTAAAAAGTTGACTACAATGGTTATGGTTAATCATAATATGATATATGCATACCTTAAATATTTTATTTTAACTGAAAACATACAAATGCATGTTAAATCACCAACTTTTTAATGTGAGACCCAAGCTTTTTCTTAAATTTGCAGAGTTTCTAATTACCATTCTTAGATAAACCATGCCAAAAAGACATTATCTGTGATTTCCAGTTTCAGTTTTCTTAAAGTGGAACAAGCTCTGAAGACACTTTTGAAGTTATCTAAGTACAATCTCTTCCAGTTTTTTTGGTTGACCCACCCACATGTGGTTCAACAGCAGGTTTGGCTTGGTTTCAGCAACTTGTTTTTATCCAGTCTTTCAAAGCATTCAACTTGGAGCTTTTTCTACTCATAGTTCATCAGTGTATATAATATGCAATCAAATTACATAATTACAATGACAAGTATAACTGGAAGAAACACATTTGCGGACAAAGACCCCTAAATCTCACATCTCAGCTGGCGGCAGCAGAAACCCAGGGGCATTCCAGCATCTTGACTGTGAGCTTGGAGTGTCAGCCTGGGCAACAGTCAGTATATTTTACAAAACGGATGGAGGATGTTTCTTAAACTGGCAAGTCTGGTATGGTGGCCATCTTTTAAGAGAACTCCTACTGTACTCCTGGATGTGACCATAAGCAGACATTATTTGCAGCTCCTAGAACAGCGTTTCTCAGCCTGAGTTCTATGGCACCTGGCAGTTTCATGGGTGGCCTCAGGGGCCGCTAGAGAGTGTTGGCAGCAAGTCTGAATCCCTCCAGCTTCCTTCAGCTGTAGGAGCTCCACTTTTGTTTTATACCTCTCACTGCTGCATTTAATTTTATTCAAATTAAAAGACTGAGCAAACCATTATTATCTTTAAACAGCAGGTATTGTGGTGCTTTTAGAGAGGAAATCTTAGACTTTTAGCAGTAGCATACACTACTATCAATAGAGGACATCTGACAACAGTCTGAAATCTTTTAAAAAGACAAGTGATTTTAAATGTCTCGTTTATGCTTTATTTTCTTCTATTACGTGTTTCTGAATAAGCACTGTGTTCATTGCTTAGGGCTGCTGTAACAAAGTACTACCAATGAGGAGCCTTCAGACAACAGGAAATTATGGTCTTATAGTTTTGGAGGCTACGAGAAAGTTATGGTGTCCTAGTTTTGAAGCATGGCTCACAGGGCCTTGCTCTGTCTGAAACCTGCAGGGGAATCTTTCCTTGCCTTTCACGGGTTTCTGTTGAATTGCTGGCCATCCTTGGCATTTCCTCGCTTGCAGCTGCGTCACTTCAGTCTCTGCCTTTGTTGTCACATGGCCTTCTCCCTGTGTGACTGTCTTCATATTGCCATCTTTTTATAAGGACACTAGTTACACTGGACTAGGGGCCAACTCTGCTCCAGCATGACTGCATCGTAACTAATTACATCTGCAATGGCACTGTTTCCAAATAGTGTCACATTCTGAGGTACTGGTGTGAGGACTTCAGCATATCTTTTGGGGGGAGCAAAATTAAAACCATAACCAATGCTAAAGATTTGTTGAATATAGTTCTTTTCCCTGCCCCTAGAGACTGCCAAAAATAAAACAAAGCCTCCCAACATTTAAAATGCCAGTGATGTCCCTGTGCCTGAGTAAAACTGAAGTAGATCCCAGGGAGAACCCCCTAATTGAGGTGAGGCAGTGTGGCCCAAAAAAGAAACTACAATAAAAGGAAATACCATATTTTCAGTGCCTACTCTATACTTAATCCTGTGTTAAGCACATTCTTTTTTTAATGTATCTTCCCCAAAATCCTAAAAGATATCTTTAGCTTTTCATATGCTTTCATTTGTAAGCAACAGAAAACCAAACATTAATGGTCTTTAAGAAGAAAATGGGCCAGGTTGGTGGCTCACACCTATAATCTCAACACTTTCGGAAGCCAAGAATGGAAATGGCTTGAGGCCAGGAGTTTGAGACCATCCCAGGTAACATAGACCCCATCTCTGCAAAAAATACAAAAATTAGCCAGGCGTGATGGTGCACACCTGTAGTCCCAGCTACTTGGAAGACTGAGGCAGGAGGATCACTTCAGACTGGGAGGTGGAGGCTGCCGTGAGCCACGATTGCACCATGGCACTCCAGTCTGGGCAACAGAGCGAGACCCCCATCTCTAAAAAAATAAAAATAAAAAGTTGAGAGAAGAAAATGTATTGGCTCTTTAACTAGAAGCCAGACTAAGGTAGAATTCAAGGCCAACGTAATCCAGGGGCAGTAGCCCATTCCCCCATGATTCCCTGGGCTCTTCCCTCCTCTGTATGGCAGCTTCATTGCTCTGTGGCTAGTAAGGGGGTGGCAGTAGTGAGGGACATTTGCACACCACATCATCCCATGGAAGAGACAGGGCTCTCTTCAGAATGTGATCCCAGAAGGATCGAAAATAATTACAGAAACACTGAGTCCACCCTCTGCTCGGTCCTTGGCTTGAAATTGTGCCCACTTCTATTTCTGAACCAAATACTGTCACAGTAAAAGGAGTTGCACTCGGACCATTCAGGGCTACCTCTGGAGGTGGGTGGGGTAGTCAGCATTCACTCAGGTGCTAGGGCTGCCTGGAGGGTGAGTGGACACCTGAATAAAACAAGGTCCTCTTAGGAAGGAGGAGGGGGCAATCTTAGGTAAGCAACCAACAGTATCCACTGCAGGAGGCCCAGGGTACAGATGAAATCACTCAGATTTAGGGAGTCGCTCACTTCTTTCCAAAATCGCACAGCTTGTTAAGTGTTAGATGAACATTCAAGACCAAATGGCTTTGACTTTTTCTTGTCTAGCATACCACCACCTATTCTCTTACTGGAGGGGCCAGCCATTTTCCTAGGCTTTTTGGAGTAGTAGTGTAGTCTTAGCTTATTAGAAATGGCCTTCAAAACCCTCAGCTGTGCACCGTGTAGTAAGAGCATCAAGAGCCTCAAAATATGTGTGCCCCTTTGAATGAAAAACGCTGTTGTGGTGTCATTGAGTGTTGAGAGAGAATTCTGGGGGGTGCCTGTGCTGGGAGAATGCCCCATCTGAATAGACAGCCTCAGTAGAACCGCTCACTAAATTGTTTGCCTCCTTTTGTGCCTTAATACACTTTGATCAAGATATCAGATAGGTTGCATCATCAGATAAGGATGTCAACAAAAAACGGAGCTGCTCTCCTCAACTTTGCAATTAGGCCAGTAGAGTACTAGTAGTTTTTTTTAGAAGGGACAAGGCTGTATTAGTCCTTTATATGTGGCTGATAAAGATATATGCAAGACTGGGCAATTTACAAAAGAAAGAGGTTTAATGGACTCACAGTTCCACATGGCTGGGGAGGCCTCACCTTCATGGCAGAAGGTGAAAGGCACGTCTCACATGGCAGCAGATGAGAGGAGTAAGAGCCAAGCAAAAGGGGTTTCCCCTTATAAAACCATCAGATCTCGTGAGACTTATTCACTGGCATGAGAACAATATGAGGGGAACTGCCCCCATGATTCAATTATCTCCCACTGGGTCCCTCCCACAGCACGAGGGAATTATGGGAGCTACAATTCGGGATGGGGTTTGGGTGAGGACACAGCCAAACCATATCAAAGGCAATACCCAAACAACTTCTCAGGAAAAACTTGCAGTGGTAGAGACCACGATGGTCCTGATAATATTGCTCACAGTAATAGCAAATCTCCCAGATGGAAGAAAAATTTTCCTGTGTCCCTGGCATCTCACTCAAGTGATGAGAAATGAAGAACAAGCTTCCTCGGCTTAGACCTTGGGGACAACCTGGGTCGTTGGCTCTAACCTGGAGTTGAACTCCTTCTGTGCATTTTTCTTTAGAATTTCTCTGGCCCTTAGCTATTTAAAGCTTTCTCTAGTGTCACCAGAGAAGGATTACAAAATCCAAGAGTTTTTCAAGGACATTTTGTTTAGTGAGCATCTGACTTCTTGTCAAGGAGAAAAAAACTATTTTGCCCATTATTAACCTTCATGCTAATTGTTTCTTCATCTCCTAATCATCAAAAGCACATGTTTTCATTTCCATTTCAATTATTTGCATCCAAAGCAGAAACAGTCCCAATGTTATTAACTTTTATAATGCCCAAAAGTACACAGCTGTGAGCCCTACCTAGCCATGGCTGAGGGTTCCCATTTCCCTGGGAAGGCACTCTCAGCAGGTTTGGTCTCCGAGCTATGTGCAGGGAGAGGGGACTAGAGTGTGGATGCTGCGAAGCCCAGCGCTCTTCCCTCTGTGCAGAGCTGCCAAAGCCAAGGCAGATGTTGTCAGCCCTTGCCTCACTTTCTCAGAGCCACTGCCCAGGCCGCTGTCTTTCCTGAGCCTTTTAGGAAAGCGTTGCAGCAGCCTCTCTCATTGTCTTGGTTGGGGGAAGGGCTGAGTTAAATTGGCCAGGCATGTGACTTGTCATCCGCATTGCCCTAGTTCTCCACAGTCTGTTTCTTGCCATCATGGCCCAATCTCTGCAAGAACTTACTCTCCCTTGCAAATTCCCTCCAAAACTGTGACTTACCCTCAACCCAGCCTTCTTGGCTTCATTCCCAGAGGGGTCTCTCCAACCCCACAAGCCACCCAAAGCTGCCGGGATCCTGCTGGGAGAGCCTGTATCAGCACATTTCAGACCTTTCCATACCAAACCCTTTCTTCAAAACAAAACAAAAAAGGCTTAGCGGAAACTCAGTAAATAATTGCTGTACAGCAGAGCTGTTGTCATTCAGATGAGAGGGGCAACTTGAAGTCCTGCCCCTTGGTACTCTGAGGTAAGCCCTGCCTCTTTTGAACATTGAAGATCACAGACCTGAAGTCACAAGCCTGCAGCCATGAAGCCTCAGGCCCGCTGCCTGTCCGGCAGGTGCCTCAGTGCTACCTGCCTGTGCATTCTCCTCTCCAACTTCTGCCTGCTCTGCCAGATTCCCCAAAACTCCCTGAGTTGTCGTGTGTCTGGAAGAATCCCACTGGGTTGCCCTTCATCCCACAGAGACAGAGCCTCTTAGCAGAGAGCGTTGCACACATCCTATTGCCCTGGTCCTAGACTTCTGTCCTCCCAGCACCCCACACCTGTCACTCTAGGGCATCCAAGTGCAGAGAGTATTTCACACAGAGCATTTAAAGTGCTTCTTATGCAATTGTGATTTCACAGCTCACTTCTCACCTTAGAGGCTTAGCAGGAACTACTGTTTGTCTTCCCATACCAAGTTCCAAGATAAGAGTGGAGAGGTAAGCCCTTGCGGATCTTCAACTAGAAAATGACCTGGACTTTTTAGAGAAAGTGACTAGTTCTTCCTATCTGGGGCACCTTGGACCAAATGGATTAATATCCTTAAAAATGCCATTGTACACTCTGTTCCTGTATTGTTTTAGCTACAGAAAGTTGGTGACATTGTGAAGAGTCCTATCTAAGGATAGGTATCACTCTATGATACAGTGATTCCTTGCCTGCAGCCTGGAGTCTCATAGTCTTCTCAAAGCACGGGTGAGTGGCATAAAGATACTGTCTAGCCCCACGTGCTCTGAGCTGCTTTCAGCAGAAGTTAACTGGGCCAAAAGGACACCTCGTTGTCCCTCCATCATGGCAGTTCAGGGTTGTGATTGAGAATGGGACAAAATTGATAGCTTCACAACTTTTCAGAGTCAGTCTCTACACAATCTCTGAGCCCTGGCTGGAGCACCAGCCCTGGGAAGGCTTCCACCCACTGTCTCTGCAGCACCCTAGAGGATCTCAGACATGGAGAGCAAGCATTTCCCACTCATATGTTGCCTGAACAAACATCTAGGGAGCTCTTGCTGTCCCAGGCACTGAGCTTGGACACTCAGTGATGAATGGAGCACACAGAGGGTATTGCCAGCCTGACAGAGCAGGCTGAAGAGGTACAAGGAGCCTGCATCTCGGAAACATCCAAGAGTCTAATGGATATTAGAGGCACAGAGAGAAGAATGAAATCAGATCTCATCTTTGCTCTGTGTCTCTCTCCTCTCTGATCCTCTCAGCCTGCTTTTTCTTCAGTTACAGAAGGATAAGACTCCATAGAACCTTCCAGCTTTGTTTCACTTAGTTCACTTAGTTTGTTTCACTTACTTTGCACTGTATTCTCACTGCTGCCCTTGCCCCCACAAGAGTAAGCCACAGTCAATCCTTTTCTGAAGTGCAAAGACTTGCATTTAGCAGGGTCTGAATTCAGGAGATTTTTTTCATCCAGGCATTTCAAGATTCTTAATTAGAAGTAGATAGACTCCTAAATCTTAACACACTTTTTTTCTCCATTCATGAAACTGGAAGTGACAGAAGGGTATTTAGCACATTGCTTTCTTTTATCACTTATCACCCAATCCTGAATTGATTTTCATTTGTCTCCCAGTTAATCAGGGAACTCCTTGAGAGAGAGAAAAAAAAACAGAAAACTAATACTTCTTATGAAGGAAACTGAGCCAGGTACCATGTGGGAACCCTTCCCTATGTGTGGACAGGAGCCATGTCTTATTGAACGGTGTCTAGTAGTGCCTTGGTTGCCTCTTTCCACAGCTATACTAAGTATTCTGTGAATGAATGAATGAAGTTACCTCTCCAAAGAGCAGATCATCTTACACCTCAGCATGTGTTTTAGTATCTTAAATCTTTAGTCTTGTGTATAGTATCTGCTTACCTGAAACAATGTATTATGCAGAGCTTTCTGATTTTCTCACATATCCTTAAAGAGAGAAAGATGTACACAAAAGTTCCTAGAATATAAAATTTGCTCAATTAGTGTTTAATACACACAGATGGTTATTAAGAGAAGTCTGTAGCTAGGGAATACCATTCTCCCTTTTGTGGAGGTAACTCCATGTGTGCCCAAGGTTACACAGCTCAAGCATTGGATTTGTGTTCAGGTTGCATGTATGCAGGACATGCACTCCACCATGTGCTGGGTGTGCCACTGGGAGCTGGCCACGTGCTTATAATTTAATCCTACAGCAACTCTGCAGAGTCTATATTAGTGTGGTGATTGGGGAGATGATGAGGTCTGTTTTTTTTAAGATGGAGTCTCGCTGTGTTGCCAAGCTGGAGTGCAGTGACGCAATCTTGGCTCACTGCAACCTCCGCCTCCTGGGTTCAAGAGATTCTCGCGTCTCAACCTCCCCAGTAGCTGGGATTACAGGCACATGCCACCACGCCCAGCTAATTTTTGTATTTTTAGTAGAGACAGGGTTTCACCATGTTGGCCAGGCTGGTCTTGAACTCTTGACCTCAGGTGATCCACTCGCCTCGGCTTCCCAAAGTGCTGGGATTACAGGCGTGAGCCACCATGCCTGGCCTGAAACTGAGGTCTTAAGAAGAGTTTTATTTAAGGCCACAAGTTCTTACGCCACAGGACCCTATTCCAGTAGCATCCATTACGTCTTAAGCAGCTAGTATTGGTCCTGGGAGATTGACTCTCTGGGATAAATCCCGAAAAGCTGCCTTAAGTGTTCTAAAGGAAGCACATTTTATTCCACATTTGTATCCATCCTTTTCACTCTAGCATGGTGCCCAATAAGCATGATAGTGACCAAAGCTTTCATCTTATTAAATTCTGTATTATTTTAGACTACCTTTCTTAACTATCAAATTGACAAAAATGAATGAAGTGCAATAGGAAAGGAAGAAACTGTTATCCATTCTGACCCCTTTTGAGGACTGATGAAGAGATAGGAGACTCAAGGTGCACATGTTCTCACCTCAAAGTTGAGTCTGAAAAGGTTCACTGAATTTTTCTGCATGTCCCCTTTGTGCAGAAAGAGAGTAAGCATGTCTTTCTCACCCTAGAAAACATGCTTTGACCGTTTTTGCGCTTGCCGTATTGGAAAACAGCTGAAATTGTGAATATGACATGTTTGGAATGATAGACTTTCTCACTAAGGGAGGAAAGCAGAGTCAAGCTTATTTTAAAAAATCAGTGAGGTGTTTCTAAAAACACGGCATTAAAAAATGATGTGCCTGAGCATGTTCTGTAGAAGATGATTTTATTCTATCTTAGAGGGTATTTCAATTATGACTACCCTTTTGAGGAGCAATGCCCCTGGAATATAGGAGTGAGTAACAGAGCACAGCATGTGGCTTGGGAGGCTTCCCACTAAATGCAACTCAGCAAATTAAAAGCATAAGTAATTTTAATGACAGCCTAAGAGAAATGAACCTTCAAAGGTTAGGAAATTGTAGTTTTCATTTGAGGGAATTGCATGGAGCTAGACTTTCTATTCTTTTTATCTTAAAAAGGCACATCCAAAAATATTACAGTATATGAACATGGAATAAAATTCACTGAATCTGCCATTTGGAAGCAAGATACAGCTTTTGAATTAGCCTAACATTGGCTTGCTATTGATTTTGTTAACATAACTACATTGGGCCCAAAAAGCCACCTAACCATTTCTAGACATGTCCAGAGGGCATAAGTATTCCCTGGCGAATAGTAGCTTGCCCATGGGCTGGGGAGACCCACATACCAGGGTAGTCAGTTCAGTTGCATTTTATATAGGCAGTGAGCTCATGACTCCTCAGTGACTGGATGTGTTTCCCAACTCTCTTTGATTTGGGTTGACCAGTGCTCCTCACAGTAGGGATGCTACCTAATGACCAACATAATCTAAACATAATTTAGGGCCTCGTGGAGATGCATTATTTCATTAGGCCACTTGGATCTCATGGAGCAGCAAACTATTCATTTTCTGAATTGCTCCCGAAGGGGTATGCAAAGCTGATGAACCTCTTATACTTTGGGAGTAACTCATTGACTGGACAAGCTCTGGCTTGTTTCCAGGGGACTCACTTGGGAGTAATGGTTTCCAAGTGCATTTGAAAGCCAGTACAATAGATTTGACCATCATAGACTTGAATATATAATGTTTCAGTATACATCGCCAGCTACTTTCACATTGTTCTGTTACAGTGACTCTAAGACATACTCTCTATAAAAGTCATCAGCTGCTTGACCCATTCATTGCTTATTTTTTCAACAAGTATTTTATGAGTGCTGACCATTCTGGGCTGGGCCACACTAAACACTGAGCTGGAACACCATAAAGCATGCTTAATAAAGGTTTGGAGGGTGGCATATTGCCCCATTAAGAAATATTTATGTGATCATTTTAACCTCAACTTAAATAGAGAAATTTTCAATCTGATGCCTTGATGTGTATTTACCTGTGCCTTGATGTGCATTCCATCACATCTAATGCCTGATGTGTATTTACCAATGCTTTGATGTGCACTCCATCAGAAAACTCAGATTTGGGAGGCAGGAGACTTAACGGGGGAGTGACCCTAGGGAACTAAGAGGAGGTGGCAGCACTTGCACTTTCATGTGGAGCTTGACCCCACTTTTATGTGGATGAAAGAGTCAGTGCAGTGCTGGCGGTGCGGCCAGCCCCTGGACATCAGGAAGTAAGCCTGGCAGGAGTCCAAACCCCAGTCTGTAGCTGCCTAGACCAAGTTTACCCCATTAGAGGCAGTACTAGAGAGTATGGGCTTTGGTTCTAGCAGAATCTGCTACTTGCTAGCCAGGTGCCCCGAGTAAAACTCTTAACCTCTCTCAACTGCCCTTTCTTAGTAATCTCCACTATTAGGGCAGATGCAGCATGTAGCTCAGTGGCTGGCCAGATAAAACTTCCATAGGTGATGGTTGCCCATGACTAGTGAGGTCATGCTGCTACCAGTCCCTCCTGTCTTTCTGGTCCCTCGTTGTGGGTGCATGTGCTGTGCAGCTCTTTGTGTGTCATATGCCACGCTTTAGTACATTCTTACCATTCAGAAAAGCTCCCTTTCACATTTAATCTAGTGGAAGAAGACCACTAGCTCCTCAACAGGACTGTCTGATTCCCTGAGGCCTCTCCCACAGCCCTGGTGGGTGGAATGACTGACTACACTTTAGACCATAGGTAATAGTTACAGTCTAGCCTGGGAATGGGGCTGAGAGTTTACTCAGCCTGCTCCTTCAAGATGAGCATTATTAACCAGGCAGTGGGAACCAAACAGGGCCTGAAATAGGGGTCGGTGTTATCTCTCTGTTGCAGAGCGTCGCTGCCCCTGATGCATTTCTTGTCAGTGCTTCTTGGATAGAAGGAAAAAAAAAAACGATGGTGTAATATACTGTTCTTATGAGAGACTTCCCTTTTCAAATACAGAATGCCATTTGTGTGTCACTGAGGCTGTTGTAATCGCCTTCTGCACCTGATTTACAGATGGTTCTTTTTGACTGGTTACACTAAAGGATTTGCTTAAAGTCTTATTGATTGGATGGGGAAGGGTAAGCATTGCTGTCAAGGCCCTGTTGAGTCGGTGGGAAAGGAGGCAGAAGGAGATTTAGAATGTCTTAAAATAATCCTATTCTTGGATAGAAGTACAAGTGGCAGGAGATAGCCAGCTTTCTGTTTTCTCCTGCAGAGGGAAGATGCACTTATGAATCCTGGCGTTAATCCTGAAGCCTCACTTGAATCAAAGGAGTTTATCTTCTTGGTTAACAAGTGGCAAATAAATAAATAAATAAATAAAACTTTCGAATCTTCTTTTTCTCTTATTTGCCTTTTAGGATTTTCAGAGATTTACTATCACCCAAAGACAATGCTAAAGCACAAAGTGGTAAATTTTGGATTTCTGAACAATCAGAGGTTGACTGGCATGAGTTATTAAGATTAAATCCAAGGCTGGCTTCCCAGAACTGTTGCAAGATCAATCACCTATTTACTGATATTTGAACTCCCAAATCTCTTCCCCTTGAGCCCATTACTGTAGTTAAAATGACAGTCCTTGGAATTAACCAATTTATTTAAATATGTAAATAGCCCTTGGGCCCCTGTCACTCATTCATACTCTGGTAGGAACTAGTTCCTCCAAGTTTGGATCTCTAGAGTGATGCTAAATGTACAGGGAGGGGTATGTGTTTTGCCAAAAACAAAATAGTTTGGGACTGTCTCCCAAAAGTAAGGCTGAGTATGGAACCACTGTGTGGTCCCCAGTTCTGGGCTGCCTTGTATACTGTAAGCTTTCAATTCTGCTACTCTGACTCTTCACAAGGGAAGATGATAGCTTACTCCTTGGTGTTAGTGTGAGAATCAGCCTAAGTAAACTCTAAAACTGTACTAGCACTAATTTAAACAAGGATTTCTATATGTGGGCTTGCTGTTGAGCAGCAGATTGTAAATATATTCCATGGAATAAGTGTTCAAGGTGTTGTTAACAGGCATAACATGTAAAAGTGTTCTGTTGCCCAACAAGTTCGAGAAGCATTAGGTTAAAGAAATAATATTGATTTCGCTAGTTGTTTCTAAATCTCCAGTACGATATATCTTTTGCATTCTTCCATGTTCTTTGAATTCATTTGCTAAGGAGTGTCCACCTAGGTTTAAAAATTCAAAGCCAAATTCTTCAGAGGGATGGGAGTTTAGTGAGGCCTGGGTCCTAACCTTGTCACTAACTATATGTGTGACCTTGAGTGAGTCACTCCAGGCCCAAGCCTAGTTCTTCACCTGTAAAACAAAGGGACTATCTGCGATTGTCCTGAGACTTATGAAGCAGAGTAGAGATGAGGATGGACTCTCAGTCTGGAATTTGGAGTTCTTCCCTTCCTCCACCTCTTTGCCTTGGGCAGCTGGGATCTTCCTTATGTAACATGTTCAGGAAAAGGAGGGCAGAAAGGTAAAAATATTACCCCGCAGTTGTAGCCAAGCTGGGACTGCACTGGGTTCTGGGGATGGAAGAATGAAGATGAAAGGGACTTGGAGGGAAATGGGAAGGAACAGAGCCCATGTAAAATCGAGATTGATTCCTCTGGACCTGGGCAGTCATCTGTAGTCAGTCCTCGGTGTCGCTGCTGGGTCTGCACTGAAAAAGAGGCCAAGGGGGTGGTGCTGGGGGATAGAAACATCCATCACCATTGCTTAGAGTGTTTAAACTTCCAGAGATTGTCATTAAACAAATTTCTGCTGCAGCCTGGCAGCCCTCACAGACATTTGTTGGAAGAAAATTATGAGTAGGTGATTTGTCGGAGGTAATAGCCAGGCTGAGCTCTGGATCCTTAATGGCATTTGGACCTTTTGCCTTTTTAAAAATTGCTTGTTAAAAAATTCATTTTCCAGCCTGTCTTTGTAATTAGAATTGGAGGGGTCAGGGCAAAGTGAACAGAAAAGGGCCGAACAGTTGCTGGGCTTTCAGGCCCTGCATTGGGGCCTAGGAAAATTGAAACGGGTTGGGGGCAATATAGGGACCCAAGGAATAATGGGACAGGAGAGACTCTGCTCATAAGGAAGGGAGGCTTTCCTGGAAGTACCTGGTCATTACCTGCCAGGAATAAAATCCTTTCATAAATTAAGGTCTTATCTTTTGTGCAGCAGCCAGCCCAGAGAGGCCAAGGCCAGACACGGCACAGGGAGGATCTGAGGGGCTGGGAGCTATGTATAGATTGCAGGGCTGCTCTTCCCAGACTCTGGAAGCGTTCAAGCACTCAGAGAGTCACGAAAAAATGATCGCTCTGTTTGTTCCTTGAAGTATAAAAACGGTTTTATTTTTAGACATTACAGTGTTTTTAAAAATCTACTGGCAGTTGTCTTCAGATGCAGCCTTGGGAAGTGGAATGGTGCATGCAAGGGTGGGTGCAGGCAGAAACTTTACAAGGAGTCAAAGGTTTCTCAGCCACAGCACTGTGGGCATTCTGGGCTGGATAATTCCCGGTTGGGGGCTGTCCTGTGCATTGTACGATGTGTAGCAGCATCCCTGGCCTCTGCGCACTAGATGCCAGTAGCACTCCCACCACCACTGGAGATGATCAGACATTGCCCTGTGTTCCCACAGCGGGTAAAACTGTTCCGAATGGAAATCACTTCTCTATCATCAAAGTCATCAGCTTTTTTCCTCCATAGAATGCAAAGTGAGGGCAGAAAACACAACCTTTCCTACAGCTGTTGCATTGTTTTTCTTCAGTTTTCAGTTATTCCCCCAGACCACCAAGTTCTCTTGTGCCCACCTGCCTTCCAGTTGGCCAGTGCCACCCCCCACATGGCGGTGCTATTCCCCTCCATTCTTTGAGGCCTCCATCAGATGAAATGATTCTACACTCCTCTTCCCTGCCAATAATATAATAAGTTTAGTGCACACTGTTCTTGTCATGAAATATTTGCATTATATTTACCAAATATATTTCCTTTAAGTAAAAGTTTGCCAAATGTGCTGCTTCAGCAGGAGAAAATACATTTTTACTCAGTGTTTCCATTTGGCTTTGTTTATGTGTGTTTTTTAAAGGCAGTGCCAAGAGGACTGAGGTCTCTGGGGTTCTATTTTTTTGTGCAGCATTGGGTTTCTTTTACACCGTTCCAGTATTTGGGGTTCCAGAATGAAAGCAAGGAAATATGCTCTGCCAGCAGGAGGGCCCTCGCTGGGAAGCACCTACATATCATGTAGGCTGGTGGTGATGCATACTGAGTGGGCACAGCCTCCCACCCATGGACTTGCAAACCTCCCGCACCCAGTTTCAGCACACCCCCAAAGAAGAACGAGAGGCATTTCTCCTAGGAAAGGCGAGCTAAACCGTAAAGTCAAGGCCAAAGCAGTTGGGCAACAGTCTAAAATCTAAATGTTTTATAAGTTCTAAATTTAGACTTTGGAAGTGGAGTGTGGTTGAAACAAGTGGTATTTAGAAGAGCAGTTGTTCTAATACACAGTTCTCATGACCTCTGCGCTCCTTGTTCACAACCCTTTAGTGGCTCCTGCAGAATGAGTTCAGCCTCCTTGGCCTGGAGTGCAAGGCTCCTATAATTGCCCATAATTGCCTCATCACCAGTCTTTTCCTCCAGCCAAGCTTCCTCACTGTTTGTGTCCCACACATACAGAACCACTTTCAGTTTTCTAGATGTGCCAGGCTATTCCACAGCTTTGCCTGGAATGTCCTTCTCTTCTTCCCTTCTGCCTGGAAAATTCCTACTCATCATTCGTGACCTATCTCAAACATCTCTTTGGTGCTACTTTTCTGCCCAATACCTATAGTATATTATAGTTCTCATAATACATTGGAATTATTTATGTTCCTTTCTGAATTTCCAATACATGGTACAAAGTACAAATTCCCTGAATGAAATTGAATGGATTAAGGCATGATCCTTATCCCAAAGAGGTAATTTAGGATGTGCCATTCTTGAGATTTTTTAAAATCAGTTACTAAGTTCTAAATTCCAGAAAGTGCCTAGAAAATTCTACAGTCTTCACCCAGCCTCTTCCTCTGGGGAAGGCCTAGATAATCTTAAGCCCACATACCAGGCCCTCTGATCCTGTGGATCCAACCAATACAAGGGTTTTTATCATTATTTTCTTCCTTATAGGTTTTCAATGGTCATAGCTTCCTTGGAACTGTTTTCTTTTTTCTTTTTTTTTGGATCAATGATAATAACTCAATCCTCTATTTGACAAAGAAGAAGGAGAAGGAAGAGGAAGAAAAAGAAAGTGGGATAAAGGATCAGAAAGGGAGGAAAATAGAAAAAATTAGAGTATGACTCCAGGGTAGACCTGTTTTGTTGTCACTGGGTTGGTTGGTTGGTTTGTCTGTTGTATTTTTAATATGATTCGCCATGTTGGCCAGACTGGTCTCGAACTCCTAGCCTGAAGTGATCAACCCACCTCGGCCCCCCAGAGTGCTGGGACTACAGGCGTGAGCCACCACGTCCAGCCCCCACATTGCTTCTGGCCTCCGTGGTAGACCTCCCAGACGGGGCGGTCGGGCAGAGGCGCTCCCCACATCCCAGATGGGGTGGCCGGGCAGAGGCGCTCCTCACTTCCCAGACGGGGCAACCGGGCAGAGATGCTCCTCACCTCTTCCCAGACGGGGCGGCCGGGCAGAGGCGCTCCTCACCTCTTCCCAGACGGGGCGGCCGGGCAGAGGCGCTCCTCACCTCTTCCCAGACGGGGCGGCCGGGCAGAGGCGCTCCTCACCTCTTCCCAGACGGGGCGGCCGGGCAGAGGCGCTCCTCACCTCTTCCCAGACGGGGCGGCCGGGCAGAGGCGCTCCTCACCTCTTCCCAGACGGGGCGGCCGGGCAGAGGCGCTCCTC